>NC_084745.1:13157025-13227025 GCF_033978785.1 Entelurus aequoreus | reverse complement strand
ACCTTCAAGCAGCCGTATACGTTGACATCATCCTCTGTCTCTGGTGCCGGTGTGCAGCAACCACCAATGGCTGCTGTCTAAGAAGTCACAGGAACATGTTTTGACGGCAATAGGGGGCCAAATGATCGCCTATATCAGGGGTCGGCAACCCAAAATGTTGAAAGAGCCATATTGGAACAAAAATATCGATCTGGAGCCGCGAAAAAATTAAAAGCCTTATGTAAGTGTTATAATGAAGGCAACACATGACGTGTGTCACGTTCTGGACGCATGGTGATGCGGGATTTTTGTTCTCCTGTAGTGGATTGTCCGAAGCTTAAGCAGGCAACAAAAGTAGTTTAGTACAACAAATTTATTTACCCATTATCAGAAGTGCAGGTTGAATTGAGTTGGTCGTGCAGACAAACCACAAGTTACTCCGGAGCCAACAAGACACACACAAGCCAAAATCACTCCCGAGTTCCGGTCTTCTGCCATTTTTTATATGTCTCTTGTGCGTCACTGTTTTTTATCTAGTGCGTCATGATTGTTTTGTTTGGTTTTGTCTGTTCTAAAACAACCTTGTATCTCTTAGTCATATTTGGAAAATCTAAACATTCTGTAGACAGGTTGGCATAACTCCATATTCACCTTTGTCCCACAACTCGTCCATTCAATGGCACAAAATAGAAGAGAATTGAAAATGAGCAGACATTCTTAAAAGAGAAGAAATATAGGCCAAAAGGTCAGAAATTCTACGACACTCCCAAGATGCAAAGGACGAAAACCGGACAGGACTTGAAGGTAACGACATGATTTAATTATGAAATAACACAAAACTGGTACCAAAACAGAAAACAAACCGACAGGACGAGGTGCCGAGCGCACCGGAAGCTAAGGCTAACACTTAGCACAGTTTGTGACTACTAGCAGGTGCTAGGAAAATAGAACAAACCTACGTGGCAGTCGCGGGATGCAAAACAAAGAAGCCAGACCGACCGACTGAGAAGGCAGGCTTGAAATAATAATGTCAATGATGACCAACAGGTGCGTGTCGGGAACCCCAGCGGCAGGTGAACGTAATAAGTTACTATGGTGACCAACTAAGAGGTGCATAAACAGGAACTCGAATGGGACCAAGACTAACAGAAAAAACACAAGTGACCCGAAAACCCAAACAGAATATGATCCGTGCAGCGGATCCTAACAACGTGTCTTTATTAGCTGTATTAGCCTACTATCAAAATGACTTTAAAAGTCGTATATAAGTGTTATAATGAAGAAAACACATGATGTATCTATATTCACTATATTAGCCTACTGTCATGATCTGTGGCCCGGATCATGTTTTGTTATGTTCTGTTAGTTTTGGACTCCATAGTTCCTGTTTTTTGTGCACCCTTGTTTGTTTTAGTTACCATGGTTACTTATTATTTCCACCTGCCTCTGATTAGTGTTCGCCCGCTCACCTGCTGCCCGAGCATTAATCAGAGGCATTATTTAAGCATGCCTTTGCCGGTCAGTCGGCCTGGCGTCATTGTTCGCTTCATGCCTGGTCCACGTAAGATTTGTTTGGTTCATGCCACAGTCAACGTTTTCCTTGTCCATAGTTTATGCTAAGTGTTAGTTTAGCTCCAAGTGCGATCAGCGCGTTGTGCCTTTGCCTTGTTTTTCGTTTTATGTACCTCTTTGATTTTTGAGGATTAAATCATGTTCTTACCTGCACGCTTTGTCCGGAATGGTCTGTCTGCATTTTGGGAGAACGAACCCCGTCGTGACACCTACTATTAAAATGACTATGTGCCGTAGGCTGACGCAAATCTTTGTTGACACAAATGTTGAAATGTAATATTTATTCTACACATTTTTACAACATTAGAAAACCTATGTAAAATGGAGGCTTAACTCCTGGACCATTACTGGCATAGAATGACCAAAAGTATAGATGTGTGTGTCCAAGTTAAAGTAAACGGCAGGCTGTCTTCTTCTAATGGATTTATTAGAATTTTTGCAACCTGGCTAACGTTTGCTGTGGTCTGGAACAACATGGCACAAAACAAACTATCAAAAATGCAAACAAATATCAAACAACTATCAGAAGTGCAGCCAATATTACATACAGATAATATGTCATGAGACATGCAACTATAAATGAAATACACAGAGGACATAAGTAAAGGAAATTAAATAAGCTCAAATATACCTACAAACGAGGCATAATGACGCAATATGTACATACAGCTAGCCTAAATAGCGTGTTAGCATGGATTAGCTTGCAGTCATGCACTGACCAAATATGCCTGATTAGCACTCCACACAAGTCAATGCACTCAACAAAGACCACCTTTGTGCATTCGCGCACAGCATAAAACGTTTGGTGGACAAAACGAGACAAAGAAGGTGTGGCATAAAACACGTCTTTCTGTAGCAGCGTCGGAGAAAATTATGCATGCAAAAAAACTACGGTGAGTTCAAGGAACGCTAAAATTAGTAGACCAAAACGTTGCTCGCCAAATACTCTCATCAGTAAAAAAATATTTATACAAACCGTGGGATTTCTGGGCTTTCCTTTCCTCCGACTAATCTCTAATATTCCCTTTTCTGCTTGATTAGTTCGCTGTATCCCACGTTTAGTTCCTTCTTAAAGCAACTTGAGGAAAACATCCATAGATGATAACATAAAATAAATCACAAGGTGCTTACCTTCTTTTGCGTCCTCTTCTACTGATGTTTTCCTCAAGATACTTACTTTTCCTCCGACTAATCGCTAATATTCCCTTTTCTGCTTGATTAGTTCGCTGTACCCCACGTTTAATTCCTTTCTACAGCAACTTGAGGAAAACATCAGTAGAAGAGAACAGAAAATAAACCACTAGGTGCATATCTTCTACTGATGTTTTCCTCAAGATGCTTAGTTTTCTTCTGACTAATTTCTAACATTCCATTTTCTGCTTGATTAATTTGCTGTATCCCACGTTTCGTTCCTTACTAAAGCAACTTGAGGAAAACATCAGTAGAAAATAAAAGAAAATAAACCAAGGCGCTTACCTTTGTTTGCATCCTCTTCTACTGATGTTTTCCTCAAGATGCTTACTTTTCCTTTGACTAATCGCTAATATTCCCTTTTCTGATTGTTTAGTTCCCTGTATCCCATGTTTAATTCTTTCCTAAAGCAACTTGAGGAAAACATCAGTAGATGATAACACAAAATAAACCACAAGGCGCTTACTTTCTTTTGCGTCCTCTTCTACTGATGTTTTCCTCCGACTAATTGCTAATATTCCCTTTTTCTGCTTGATTAGTTCGCTGTATCCCACGTTTAATTCCTTCCTACAGCAACTTGAGGAAAACATCAGTAGAAGAGAACAGAAAATAAACCACTAGGTGCATATCTTCTTTTGCGTCCTCTTCTACTGATGTTTTCCTCAAGATGCTTAGTTTTCCTCTGACTAATTTTTAATGTTCCATTTTCTGCTTGATTAATTTGCTGTATCCCACGTTTAGTTCCTTCCTAAAGCAACTTGAGTAAAACATCAGTAGAAAAGAACAGAAAATAAACCACAAGGCGCTTACCTTTGTTTGCATCCTCTTCTACTGATGTTTTCCTCAAGATGCTTACTTTTCCTTTGACTAATCTCTAATATTCCCTTTTCTGCTTGTTTAGTTCCCTATATCCCACGTTTAATTCTTTCCTAAAGCAACTTGAGGAAAACACCAGTAGAAGAGAACAGAAAATAAACCACTATGTGCTTATTTTCTTTTGCGTCCTCTTCTACTGATGTTTTCCTCAAGATGCTTACTTTTCCTCCGACTAATCGCTAATATTCCCTTTTCTGCTTGATTAGTTTGCTGTATTCCACATGTAGTTGCTTCATAAAGCAACGTGAGGAAAACATCAGTAGAAGAGAACAGAAAATAAACCACTAGGCGCTTACCTTCTTTTGCGTCCTCTTCTACTGATGTTTTCCTCAAGATGCTTACTTTTTCTCCGACTAATCTCTAATATCCCTTTTCTACTTGATTAGTTTGCTGTATCCCACGTTGAATTCCTTCCTAAAGCAACTTGAAGAAAACATCAGTAGAAGAGAACAGACAATAAACCACTAGGCGCTTACCTTCTTTTGCGTCCTCTTCTACTGATGTTTTCCTCAAGATGCTTACTTTTCCTCCAACTAATCGCTAATATTCCCTTTCCTGCTTGATTAGTTCCCTGTGTCCCACTTTTATTGCCTCCCTAAAGCAACATGAGAAAAACATCAGTAGAAGAGGACACAAAAGAGAACCTTCTTTTTCTCTTGTTTTTTGTACGTCACTTAGCAACAATGACATAAAAGACACATTTCATCCCCTGTCAAGTCGTCTTCGGAGTTAAAATTTGATGATTCAACAGTTCAGTACTTTTACGGGTGTCCATCGGAGAGTTCACTTGTTTGCACTTGAATGACTGCAACAAGGCGGAAATTGAAAAGCAAGTCTTGCATGGCGCATGTAACCTTTAAAGACAACAGACTTTTCCTCCGACTAATCTCTAATATTCCCTTTGCTGCTTAATTAGTACACTGTATCCCACGTTTTAATTCCTCCCTAAAGTCCTCGGAGAATTGAGCCGGAATAAAAACAGCCAAGCATGTGGCTAAAACAAACTTATTAACAAGTGCCAATTAGGAGAACATTTTGGATTGGAAGTGATTTCCGAGGAGACCTTGTTAAGCCAAGCCATGCAAGCATGCAAACACAAAGACAGCTCAGACGAGGAGTAAAGAATAAACGTCAATATTTAACATTCATTACAGATTAACTGTTGCCATGCAGAAAACAGCCGTGATACGTAATAATGTGTTTGCGATTACTTTTTTTTCATGTGCGTTCCTTGTTGCAAAGTAGCTAAAAAAATATTGATATGGTACATTATACAATGTAGAGGTAAATAATCACTTTGAGTATTTTAGAACAGAAATGTGCGCAACGAGAAGCGAGGATTTACGCTGACATTTGACTTCAGCTGGATTAATCCTCCGTGCTTGACTTGTTCCCCCCGATTGAGAGAGTCTCCCGGATTTAATTACTCAAAGTCAAATTGTATCGTCAATAATATGGGGAGAGTATTTTATGCAACCCGACAATGGATTTGAATTAAAAAATTCCATATTTCCAAACAAAAAAAAGTTTCAATGTTCTTGTTTTTTTTGTGTGTGTTTTATATGATTTGCGTTCGCTTGTGTCATTCTACGTTGACGCGGAATTACAAATTACAAATGTCTGCACAACTCTTTGGCCTTCGGGTACCATTAAAGAAACCTTGACCTTGAACCTTGACCTTGACCAAAAAAAAGTTTTGGTTAAAGGCCTACTGAAACCCACTACTACCTAACCACGCAGTCTGATAGTTTATATATCAATGATGAAATCTTAACAATGCAACACATGCCAATACGGCCGGGTTAACTTATAAAGTGCAATTTTAAATTGCCCGCTAAACTTCCGGTTGAAAACGTCTTTGGATGATGACGTATGCGCGTGACGTAACCAGTGAAACAGAAGTATCGGTACCCCATTGAATCCAATACAAAATAGCTCTGTTTTCATCTCATAATTCCACAGTATTCTGGACATCTGTGTTGGTGAATCTTTTGCAATTTGTTTAATGAACAATGAAGACTGCAAAGAAGAAAGTTGTAGGTGGGATCGGTGTATTAGCGGCGGGCTACAGCAACACAACCAGGAAGACTTTGACTCGGATAGCAGACGCGCTAGCCGACGCTAGCCACCGACCGCACGGATGATCGTGGTGAAGTCCTTCGTCCTTCCGTTGATCGCTGGAACGCAGGTGAGCACGGGTGTTGATGAGCAGATGAGGGCTGGCTGGCGTAGGTGGAGCGCTAATGTTTTTATCATAGCTCTGTGAGGTCCCGTTACTAAGTTAGCTTCAATGGCGTCGTTAGCAACAGCATTTTTAAGCTTCGCCAGGCTGGAAAGCATTAACCGTGTATTTACATGTCCCTGGTTTAATAGTATTGTTGATCTTCTGTCTATCCTTCCAGTCAGGGATTTATTTATTTTGTTTCTATATGCAGTTAAGCACGATGCTATCACGTTAGCTCCGTAGCTAAAGTGTTTCGTCGATGTATTGTCGTGGAGATAAAAGTCACTGTGAATGTCCATTTCGCGTTCTCGACTCTCATTTTCAAGAGGATATAGTATTCGAGGTGGTTTAAAATACAAATCCGTGATCCACAATAGAAAAAGGAGAGAGTGTGGAATCCAATGAGCCAGCTTGTACCTAAGTTATGGTCAAAGCGAAAAAAGATATGTCTTGCACTGCATTCTAGTCCTTCACTCTAACGTTCCTCATCCACGAATCTTTCATCCTTGCTCAAATTAATGGGGTAATCATCGCTTTCTCGGTCCGAATCTCTCTCGCTGCTGGTGTAAACAATAGGAAAATATGAGCAGTCCTTCCTAAGGCGTCGTCACGCTACTTCCGGTAGGGGCAAGGCTTTTTTTATCAGAGACCAAAAGTTGCGAACTTTATCGTCGTTGTTCTATACTAAATCCTTTCAGCAAAAATATGGCAATATCGCGAAATGATCAAGTATGACACATAGAATGGATCTGCTATCCCCGTTTACATAAAAAAATGTCATTTCAGTAGGCCTTTAAAATAGTTTTTTGGGTTGAAATATGTTTTTTTTTAACAAATCGGGTTTTTTTTTTGGTAGAGGGTCACAAACCTTTTTTGGGGGGGCGTTGCTGGGTCGGTAGAGCGGCCGTGTCAGCAACTTGAGGGGTCCAGGTTTGATCCCCGCTTCTGCCATCCTAGTCACCGCTGTTGTGCCCTTGAGCAAGACACTTCCACCTGCTCCCAGTGCCACCCACACAGGTTTAAATGTAGATATAGCGCTATATAAATATAATTCACTTCACTTTGTTACAAAACCGTTTTTCATTAATTTTTTTTGTGTTTGTTTGTTTTTATGTGACCAATCTAAATCTAAGACTAGATGTGACCAATCTAAGTAAGACTAGACTTGACCAATCTAAGTCTAAAACTAGATTTTAGATTCTGACCAATCTAAGTCTAAAACTACTTTTGACCAATCTAAGTCTAAGACTAGATGTGACCAATCTAAGTCGAAGACTAGATGTGACCAAACTAAGTCTAAGACTAGATCTGACTAATCAAGTCTAAAACTAGATGTGACCAATTTAAGTCTAAGACTATATGTGACCAATCTAAGTCTAAGATTCAATGTGACCAATCTAAGTCTAAGACTAGATGTGACCAATCTAAGTCTAAGACTAGATGTGACCAATCTAATTCTAAAACTAGATCTGACTAATCTAAGTCTAAGGCTAGCTGTGAACAATCTAAGTCTAAGACTAGATGTGACCAATCTAAGTCTAAGACTAGATCTGACCAATCTAAGTCTAAAACTAGATGTGACCAATCTAACTCTAAGACTAGATGTGACCAATCTAAGTCTAAGACTAGATGTGAACAATCTAAGTCTAAAACTAGATCTGACTAATCTAAGTCTAAAACTAGATGTGACCAATCTAACTTTTAAGACTAGATGTGACCAATCTAAGTCTAAGATTAGATGTGACCAATCTAAGTCTAAAACTAGATCTGACTAATCTATGTCTAAGGCTAGGTGTGAACAATCTAAGTCCAAGACTAGATGTGACCAATCTAAGTCTAAAACTAGATCTGACTAAGCTAAGTCTAAGGCTAGCTGTGAACAATCTAAATCTAAGACTAGATGTGACCAATCTAAGTCTAAGACTAGATGTGACCAATCTACGTCTAAAACTAGATCTGACTAATCTAAGTCTAAGGCTAGCTGTGAACAATCTAAATCTAAGACTAGATGTGACCAATCTAAGTCTAAGACTAAATGTGACCAATATACGTCTAAGAGTAGATGTGACCAATCTAAGTCTAAGACTAGATCTGACCAATCTAAGTCTAAGAGTAGATGTGACCAATCTAAGTCTAAGACTAGATGTGACCAATCTAAGTCCAAGACTAGATCTGACCAATCTAAGTCCAAGACTAAATGTGACCAATCTAAGTCTAAGACTAGATGTGACCAATCTAAGTCTAAGACTAGATGTGACCAATCTAAGTCTAAGACTAGATGTGACCAATCTAAGTCTAAGACTATATGTGACCAATCTAAGTCTAAGATTCAATGTGTCCAATCTAAGTCTAAGACTAGATGTGACCAATCTAAGTCTAAGACTAGATGTGACCAATCTAAGTCTAAAACTAGATCTGACTAATCTAAGTCTAAGGCTAGCTGTGAACAATCTAAGTCTAAGACTAGATGTGACCAATCTAAGTCTAAGACTAGATCTGACCAATCTAAGTCTAAAACTAGATGTGACCAATCTAACTCTAAGACTAGATGTGACCAATCTAAGTCTAAGACTAGATGTGACCAATCTAAGTCTAAAACTAGATCTGACTAATCTAAGTCTAAAACTAGATGTGACCAATCTAACTTTTAAGACTAGATGTGACCAATCTAAGTCCAAGATTAGATGTGACCAATCTAAGTCTAAAACTAGATCTGACTAATCTAAGTCTAAGGCTAGCTGTGAACAATCTAAGTCCAAGACTAGATGTGACCAATCTAAGTCTAAAACTAGATCTGACTAATCTAAGTCTAAGGCTAGCTGTGAACAATCTAAATCTAAGACTAGATGTGACCAATCTAAGTCTAAGACTAGATGTGACCAATCTACGTCTAAAACTAGATCTGACTAATCTAAGTCTAAGGCTAGCTGTGAACAATCTAAGTCTAAGACTAGATGTGACCAATCTAAGTCTAAGAGTAGATGTGACCAATCTAAATCTAAGAGTAGATGTGACCAATCTAAGTCTAAGACTAGATGTGACCAATCTAAGTCTAAGACTAGATGTGACCAATCTAAGTCTAAGACTAGATGTGACCAATCTAAGTCTAAGACTAGATGTGACCAGTCTAAGTCTAAGACTAAATGTGACCAATCTAAGTCTAAAACTAGATCTGACTAATCTAAGTCTAAGGCTAGCTGTGAACAATCTAAGTCTAAGACTAGATGTGATCAATCTAAGTCTAAAACTAGATCTGACTAATCTAAGTCTAAGACTAGATGTGAACAATCTAGGTGTAAGACTAGATGTGACCAATCTAAGTCTAAGACTAGATCTGACTAATTCTAAATCTAACAATCTAAGACTAGATGTGACCAATCTAAGTCTAAGACTAGATGTGACCAATCTAAGTCTAAGACTAAATGTGACCAATCTACGTCTAAGAGTAGATGTGACCAATCTAAGTCTAAGACTAGATCTGACCAATCTAAGTCTAAGAGTAGATGTGACCAATCTAAGTCTAAGACTAGATGTGACCAATCTAAGTCTAAGACTAGATGTGACCAATCTAAGTCCAAGACTAGATCTGACCAATCTAAGTCCAAGACTAAATGTGACCAATCTAAGTCTAAGACTAGATGTGACCAATCTAAGTCTAAGACTAGATGTGACCAATCTAAGTCTAAGACTAGATGTGACCAATCTAAGTCTAAGACTAGATGTGACCAATCTAAGTCTAAGATTCAATGTGACCAATCTAAGTCTAAGACTAGATGTGACCAATCTAAGTCTAAGACTAGATGTGACCAATCTAAGTCTAAGACTAGATCTGACCAATCTAAGTCTAAAACTAGATGTGACCAATCTAACTCTAAGACTAGATGTGACCAATCTAAGTCTAAGACTAGATGTGACCAATCTAAGTCTAAAACTAGATCTGACTAATCTAAGTCTAAAACTAGATGTGACCAATCTAACTTTTAAGACTAGATGTGACCAATCTAAGTCTAAGATTAGACGTGACCAATCTAAGTCTAAAACTAGATCTGACTAATCTAAGTCTAAGGCTAGCTGTGAACAATCTAAGTCCAAGACTAGATGTGACCAATCTAAGTCTAAAACTAGATCTGACTAATCTAAGTCTAAGGCTAGCTGTGAACAATCTAAATCTAAGACTAGATGTGACCAATCTAAGTCTAAGACTAGATGTGACCAATCTACGTCTAAAACTAGATCTGACTAATCTAAGTCTAAGGCTAGCTGTGAACAATCTAAGTCTAAGACTAGATGTGACCAATCTAAGTCTAAGAGTAGATGTGACCAATCTAAATCTAAGAGTAGATGTGACCAATCTAAGTCTAAGACTAGATGTGACCAATCTAAGTCTAAGACTAGATGTGACCAATCTAAGTCTAAGACTAGATGTGACCAATCTAAGTCTAAGACTAGATGTGACCAATCTAAGTCTAAGACTAGATGTGACCAATCTAAGTCTAAGACTAGATCTGACCAATCTAAGTCTAAGACTAGATGTGACCAATCTAAGTCTAAGACTAGATGTGACCAATATAAGTCTAAGACTAGATGTGACCAGTCTAAGTCTAAGACTAAATGTGACCAATCTAAGTCTAAAACTAGATCTGACTAATCTAAGTCTAAGGCTAGCTGTGAACAATCTAAGTCTAAGACTAGATGTGATCAATCTAAGTCTAAAACTAGATCTGACTAATCTAAGTCTAAGACTAGATGTCAACAATCTAGGTGTAAGACTAGATGTGACCAATCTAAGTCTAAGACTACATCTGACTAATTCTAAATCTAACAATCTAAGACTAGATGTGACCAATCTAAGTCTAAGATTAGATCTGACCAATCTAGGTCTAAGACTAGATGTGACCGATCTGTGTATTTATAATATGTTGTACAAAGGACATTTAATAATTTTCGGAAGTTTATTTTGTACTCAACATTGTTTATAGGGTTAGGCGCAATAAGTGTTCAACTTCAGCCTAAACCCTTTCGGTCTGCAACATTTTCATTTTCAATTTATGAATGTACAACTGTTTGTTTATTTTGTTGACGATTGACCGAAGAATAATAAACTTGAAACTAAGTCTAAAACTAGATGTGACCAATCTAAGTCTAAAACTAGATCTGACCAATCTAAATCTAAGATTAGATGTGACCAATCTAAGTCTAAAACTAGATCTGACTAATCTAAGTCTAAGGCTAGCTGTGAACAATCTAAGTCTAAGACTAGATGTGACCAATCTAAGTCTAAGAGTAGATGTGACCAATCTAAGTCTAAGACTAGATCTGACCAATCTAAGTCCAAGACTAGATGTGACCAATCTAAGTCTAAAACTAGATCTGACTAATCTAAGTCTAAGGCTAGCTGTGAACAATCTAAGTCTAAGACTAGATGTGACCAATCTAAGTCTAAGACTAGATGTGACCAATCTAAGTCTAAAACTAGATCTGACTAATCTAAGTCTAAGGCTAGCTGTGAACAATCTAAGTCTAAGACTAGATGTGACCGATCTAAGTCTAAAACTAAATGTGACCAATCTAACTCTAAGACTAGATGTGACCAATCTAAGTCTAAGACTAGATGTGACCAATCTAAGTCTAAAACTAGATGTGACCAATCTAAGTCTAAAACTAGATGTGACCAATCTAACTCTAAGACTAGATGTGACCAATCTAAGTCTAAGACTAGATGTGACCAATCTAAGTCTAAAACTAGATCTGACTAATCTAAGTCTAAGGCTAGCTGTGAACAATCTAAGTCTAAGACTAGATGTGATCAATCTAAGTCTAAAACTAGATCTGACTAATCTAAGTCTAAGACTAGATGTGAACAATCTAGGTGTAAGACTAGATGTGACCAATCTAAGTCTAAGACTAGATCTGACTAATTCTAAATCTAACAATCTAAGACTAGATGTGACCAATCTAAGTCTAAAACTAGATCTGACTTATCTAAATCTAAGATTAGATGTGACCAATCTAGGTCTAAGACTAGATGTGACCGATCTGTGTATTTATAATGTGTTGTACAAAGGACATTTAATAATTTTCGGAAGTTTATTTTGTACTCGACATTGTTTATAGGGTTAGGCGCAATAAGTGTTCAACTTCAGCCTAAACCCTTTTGGTCTGCAACATTTTCATTTTCAATTTATGAATGTACAACTGTTTGTTTATTTTGTTGACGACTGACCGAAGAATAATAAACTTGAAACTAAGTCTAAAACTAGATGTGACCAATCTAAGTCTAAAACTAGATCTGACCAATCTAAATCTAAGATTAGATGTGACCAATCTAAGTCTAAAACTAGATCTGACTAATCTAAGTCTAAGGCTAGCTGTGAACAATCTAAGTCTAAGACTAGATGTGACCAATCTAAGTCTAAGAGTAGATGTGACCAATCTAAGTCTAAGACTAGATCTGACCAATCTAAGTCCAAGACTAGATGTGACCAATCTAAGTCTAAAACTAGATCTGACTAATCTAAGTCTAAGGCTAGCTGTGAACAATCTAAGTCTAAGACTAGATGTGACCAATCTAAGTCTAAGACTAGATGTGACCAATCTAAGTCTAAAACTAGATCTGACTAATCTAAGTCTAAGGCTAGCTGTGAACAATCTAAGTCTAAGACTAGATGTGACCGATCTAAGTCTAAAACTAAATGTGACCAATCTAAGTCTAAGACTAGATGTGACCAATCTAAGTCTAAAACTAAATGTGACCAATCTAAGTCTAAGACTAGATGTGACCAATCTAAGTCTAAGACTAGATGTGACCAATCTAAGTCTAAGACTAGATGTGACCAATCTAAGTCTAAGACTAGATGTGACCAATCTAAGTCTAAGACTAGATGTGACCAATCTAAGTCTAAAACTAGATCTGACTAATCTAAGTCTAAGGTTAGCTGTGAACAATCTAAGTCTAAGACTAGATGTGACCAATCTAAGTCTAAAACCAGATCTGACTAATCTAAGTCTAAGACTAGATGTGAACAATCTAGGTATAAGACTAGATGTGACCAATCTAAGTCTAAGACTAGATCTGACTAATTCTAAATCTAACAATCTAAGACTAGATGTGACCAATCTAAGTCTAAAACTAGATCTGACTAATCTAAATCTAAGATTAGATTTGACCAATCTAGGTCTAAAACTAGATGTGACCGATCTGTGTATTTATAATATGTTGTACAAAGGACATTTAATAATTTTCGGAAGTTTATTTTGTACTCGACATTGTTTATAGGGTTAGGCGCAATAAGTGTTCAACTTCAGCCTAAACCCTTTCGGTCTGCAACATTTTCATTTTCAATTTATGAATGTACAACTGTTTGTTTATTTTGTTGACGATTGACCGAAGAATAATAAACTTGAAACTTGAAACTAAGTCTAAAACTAGATGTGACCAATCTAAGTCTAAAACTAGATCTCACTAATCTAAGTCTAAGGCTAGCTGTGAACAATCTAAGACTAGATGTGACCAATCTAAGTCTAAGACTAGATCTGACCAATCTAAATCTAAGATTAGATGTGACCAATCTAAGTCTAAGACTAGATGTGACCAATCTAAGTCTAAGACTAGATCTGACCAATCTAAATCTAAGATTAGATGTGACCAATCTAAGTCTAAGACTAGATGTGACCAATCTAGTTGTAAGACTAGATGTGACCAATCTAAGTCTAAGACTAGATGTGACCAATCTAGGTGTAAGACTAGATGTGACCAATCTAGGTGTAAGACTAGATGTGACCAATCTAAGTCTAAGACTAGATCTGACCAATCTAAATCTAAGATTAGATGTGACCAATCTAAGTGTAAGACTAGATGTGACCAATCTAAATCTAAGACTAGATCTGACCAATCTAAATCTAAGATTAGATGTGACCAATCTAAGTCTAAGGCTAGCTCTGAACAATCTAAGACTAGATGTGACCAATGTAAGTCTAAGACTAGATCTGACCAATCTAAAACTAAGATTAGATGTGACCAATCTAAGTCTAAGACTAGATGTGACCAATCTAGGTGTAAGACTAGATGTGACCAATCTAAATCTAAGACTAGATGTGACCAATCTAAGTCTAAGACTAGATCTGACCAATCTAAATCTAAGATTAGATGTGACCAATCTAAGTCTAAGACTAGATGTGACCAATCTAAGTCTAAGACTAGATCTGACCAATCTAAATCTAAGATTAGATGTGACCAATCTAAGTCTAAGGCTAGCTGTGAACAATCTAAGACTAGATGTGACCAATCTAAGTCTAAGACTAGATCTGACCAATCTAAATCTAAGATTAGATGTGACCAATCTAAGTCTAAGACTAGATGTGACCAATCTAGGTGTAAGACTAGATGTGACCAATCTAGGTGTAAGACTAGATGTGACCAATCTAAGTCTAAGACTAGATCTGACCAATCTAAATCTAAGATTAGATGTGACCAATCTAAGTCTAAGACTAGATGTGACCAATCTAAATCTAAGACTAGATCTGACCAATCTAAATCTAAGATTAGATGTGACCAATCTAAGTCTAAGGCTAGCTGTGAACAATCTAAGACTAGATGTGACCAATCTAAGTCTAAGACTAGATCTGACCAATCTAAATCTAAGACTAGATCTGACCAATCTAAATCTAAGACTAGATGTGACCAATCTAGGTGTAAGACTAGATGTGACCAATCTAAGTCTAAGACTAGATGTGACCAATCTAAGTCTAAGACTAGATGTGACCAATCTAAGTCTAAGACTAGATGTGACCAATCTAAGTCTAAGACTAGATGTGACCAGTCTTTGTCCCTAGAAAAAGGGCAATGACATTGTTTACTCGTTAGTGTGAAAAGTGACACCGTTAAATTGCGCCATTCATTCTGTCACGGCCTTCCTCCCCCCGCCTCCCCATCCCCCGCCAGAGAGGAGCGGCTCTCAGGAGCGAGTGTCGCCCGGAATAATGAGGCGGCATCGGACTGCAGCGGGTTAGCAGAGGTGGCGTCTCCACGCCAGCGGCTAATTGAGGATGATGTCGAGTACGCCGTGCGGGCGCAACGTTTCATTTTAATGGGCTGATTATTGGCAGGAAGGACATGCCGCACACAAACCTACGGTGGCCTCCGAGGAACAGCGTGACACCGCAGGGCGTCACATCAGTCAGGTGACTTCCTCTCATCGCTTGCCGCCACCGCCGGATTCATTTCCTGTGTCTCGCCGTCAGGAAGTACACCTTGATGTCCGCACGAGGCACCGCGCAGAAGAAAAAAACATGGCTGATTTTATCTCATTTTAATATTTGTCTCCATCAGACTGCACTCCTGCTCTAATTGGATTCATGGTGAGCGCGTGGAGCCTTTATTATCTGTGTGAGCATCGAACACACGCCGCTTTCCTGCAGGCCACATCTTCTCATCGCCATTAAAAAGACAACAAACAGCACTTTGTGCCATCTTCTCAGTAGTGTACAGCTCTGGTAATGGGTACATTCGCACCCACCTGCACAAATGTACTTCAAAATGTAACAATCAAAATAAATATGACTTTTTTTTCTTTTACTAGGGCATGCATGTATAATATGCATTAGTTTGACCATTTAAAATCAACGATAATAAAAAGGAGATGCTTGGAAATAGCATAAAAATGCCCTAAAAACTTGGAAAAATGCGATTCATAGCGTTACTTTTTGGTGTAACCATCATCAGCGTTCTGTTCAGGTATATTTCTTTTATATTTTGATAAATCCTCATATTTATGTATTACTAAATTTAAATAGGTATTGATCAATCTTTAAGCTGTGTGGATTTGATTTCAGTTTGCTTTTGACATCTTATTTAGAATTGTAGTTGAAACTTTTATAACCTTGTGTTGCGCTCATGATGGCGTAACCAAACTAGATTTCATTTAATGTTCTTATTTTGAATATTTATTCCCTTTTTTACATTTAGTATATTTAAATATTCATTTATAAACATTGAATACATTTCAAATATCTAGAAAATGCAATTGCCTTTTTTGGGGGGGGGGTTGGTATTTTTTATTGTATTTTTTTATTTTTTTTAAGAAATACAATCATGTGTGCTTACGGACTGTATCCCTGCAGACTGTATTGATCTATATTGATATATAATGTATATATTGTGTTTTTTATGTTGATTTAATAAAAAAAATAAAAATAAAAATAAATAATAATAATTTAAATATTTTTTTATTTTTTTATTTCTTGTGCGGCCCGGTACCAATCGGTGGTTGGGGACCACTGTTATAGGGTAATGTTTAGTTACACCAAGTCATGAGCGTAATACTAAGCTTCATCACTTTGACTTGTAATATCTCTAATTCTGGTGGTGTTTTATGCTTTTTTCTTTTTGGAACATGTACTATACATATAATACAATAAAGTCCCATATAAAATTATGTTTCTAGCAATATTTTAATTTTGCCTTTGAAAGTAACACTCCAATGTCCATTAGTGGAGCTGTACACAGTATAATTTGGTACCGCCATCATTGTACTACCATCTTATTAGTGTTTTGTACGACCTTAGTAGTATTTTGGCTCTAGCCCTTAAATAGACCCCCCTTTTTAGACCATTTGATCTGCCGTTTCTTTTCTTTTCTCCTCTGCCCCCTCGCCGGGTTATTCCGGTTCCGGTGACCATGGATGAAGTGCTGGCTGTCCAGAGTTGGGACCCGGGGTGGACCGCTCGCCTGTGCATCGGTTGGGGACATCTCTGCGCTGCTGACCCGTCTCCGCTCGGGATGGTTCCTGCTGGCCCCACTATGGACTGGACTCTCACTATTATGTTAGATCCACTAAGGACTGTACTGTGGGCTCTGTACCGAGGATGTCGTTGTGGCTTGTACAGCCCTTTGAGACACTTGTGATTTAGGGCTATATAAATAAACATTGATTGATTGATTGATACTTTCAAATATTATGTCACTCGGCATCCATTGCTTTCGGTCTCCCCTAGAGAGGGGGGGTTACCCACATATGCGGTCCTCTCCAAGGTTTCTCATAGTCATTCACATCGACGTCCCTTATGTGGGCTCTGTACCGATGATGTCATTGTGGCTTGTGCAGCCCTTTGAGACTTTTGTGATTTAGGGCTATATAAATAAACATTGATTGATTGATTGATTGATTTTCTACTGCCATCTTAATAGTGTTTTGTGCTACCATCTTAGTAGTATTTTGCACGACCATCTATGTAGTATACTGTATTACCATCTTAATAGTATTTCGTAGGACCATTTTAGTAGTATTTGGTACGACTTTCGTAGTAGTTTTTTGTACTACCAATATAGCAGTGTTTAGTACTACCATCTTAGTAATATGTTGTAAGACCTTCTTAGTACTATTTTGCAGAGGTGTGGACTCGAGTCACATGACTTGGACTCGAGTCATGAATTTGATGACTTTAGACTCGACTTTACAAAATGTAAAGAGACTTGCAACTCGACTTAGACTTTGACATCAATGACTTGTGACTTCACTTGGACTTGAGCTTTTTGACTTGACAAGACTTGCTACTTTCCCCAAAACCCAAAGATTAAAAAGTTATTCAGGAGCGCTCCGTATCTTTCATTGTGTACAAGTGTGCTGCCTGTCAGTACAACAGCCAATCAAATTAGATTCACGTTGTTTTCATCCCACAGCATTCATCCAATCAAATTGCAGGATAACCAACGAAAAAGAAATGTCCAAACCAAGTTTGGGTATAAAAATTACGAGGTGGTCAACACAAACGGTGGGCGGGGTTGTGTGGAGGGGCGGGGGATGGGATTTGGGCGGGGTTTGGTGGTAGCGGGGGTGTTTATTGTAGCCCGGAAGAGTTAGGGCTGCAAGGAATTCTGGGTATTTGTTCTGTTGTGTTTATGTTGTGTTACGGTGCGGATGTTCTCTCGAAATGTGTTTGTCATTCTTGTTTGGTGTGGGTTCACAGTGTGGCGCATATTTGTAACAGTGTTAACGTTTTTTATACGGCTACCCTCAGGGTGACCTGTATGGCTGTTGACCAAGTATGTATTGGAATCACTTACGTGTGTCTGTGGAAGCCGCATACAACATGTGACTGCGCCGGCACGCTGTTTGTATGGAGAAAAAGCGGACGCGACGACAGGTTCTAGAGGACGCTAAAGGCAGTGCCATCACAGCACACCCTCAATATTGTTGTCCGGTTGAAAATCGGGAGAAATTCAGTAGAATGGTTGCCTCGGGAGATTTTCGGGAGGTGCACTGAAATTCGGGAGTCTCCCGGAAAAATCGGGAGGGTTGGCAAGTATGGCACTGGTAGCCTGTCTGCTTCTCTCTATTGTGAGTGGGTTGCCCGCCATTTTCCGTGTAGTCCCTCATACAAACCCACTTCCCAAATCCCGAACAATCCCTTCAACTCGAAATAAGTTTTAAAATACATGACTAGTGCAGCAACTGTAACCTAATGTTTACCACACACACCTCGTCGGCATCCTTCCGTCTCGGGAGACAATGGGGTAGATCCAAAAAAAAGGGGGGGGGGGGTCTCACTGGGATGGTCCCTCCCACGGACGGAGATGGCCCCTGGGACCTGTTTCCTTCGCCAATCGGATGGGCTTAGAACCGGTATCTGCTGGAGTGACCTCTCCAGTGGAACTACATGGCCTGGGCATGGAACTATGGAGGGCAAGCCCCCCCTCTCCGCATGGCTGGTGGATCCAAGGGAGCGACAAGTGTCGATACAACTTGGCACCAGCGAAACCGCAGTAGTTGCCGGAATGACGCTACGACATCAAACCGCCACACACCAAATTATAACACTGTTAAGATTGATATTAATAATAAGAGTAATACAGAGTAGTTTCAGTACTATTCATATGTGGCTAAAAGGGATTTTCTGACATCTGTTTAATATGCTTACCTCTTACAGATTTGAAGAATACTTGATGAACAAAAGCATCACAAATGAACCACAACAGCCTTCAATCTCGCAGTTCCTAGACAATCGGTTCGGGCATCACAGTATGACTCATCCACAGCAGAAAGCTAGCACCAATGCAATACTGTCTGACTTGATTATTGATTGCAACTTGCCACTGTCTATTGTGGAAAACAAGAGTTTTCGCCACTTTCTGACAGTACTTGACAGCAAGTACAGCCCAGTGTGTCGCAGAACACTGACATCAAAAACGGAGAACCTCGCTGAAGAAAGACGATCAAAATTAAAAACTCAATTGAGCCACACTGACCATGTTTCAGTGACTGTGGACATTTAGTCTGACCGGAAGATGAGGGGAGTCCTTTGTGTCACTGTGCATTGGATGGACAAAGAGGCAGAGAGGATACAGATCAAGTCCGATCTCTTGGCTTGTGAGCGCTTCACAACGAATCTGTGACAAATTTGAGGCAATATGTGATGAATACAACATTAAAGCTAAACTGGACTACTTTATTAGTGACAATGCTGCTAACATGCGAAAAGCATTCACTGTGTGCTTCCCCAGTGAACAAGAGGATGACGATGATGGAGATCATCTTGATGACCCTGAGCTCTGGTGTGATTTAACCGTGGATGATCAGCAAACGGTAGATGTTGCTATGGCAATGTTTTGCGCTACACTCTTCAGCCGGTGGTGGGAGATGGTTTGAAAGAAACAAAAGTGGTATCTCCTTCTCTTTCGAAGTTGTCTAAACTCAGCTCACTGCTGCACACAAGCACAACATTCAAACATGTGTTTGATGCTGAATTTGGGGAACAGAAAGGCATCCCTGCTGCAGTCAACACAAGATGGAACTCAACACTGAGGCAAGTGAAGGCCGTTCTCCAGTGCAATCATGTAAGGCTCTGTGCTGTTCTAGAAAAGGCTGGGCACAGGGAGTTGTCATTCACAGCACGGGAGTGGAATCTGTTGAAGGATTTGGTGGACATCTTGAAGCCATTTGGAGAAGCAACTGATTTGACACAGGGGGAGAAGGTCGTCACAACCAGTGCTGTTGGTCCATCCATCTTGTCCCTCAACCACCACCTTGAGAAACTGAAGCCTCAGGTCTGTTTCCTGAGCGGCCTGGTCAGAAGTCTCCAGACATCCCTGAACAAAAGATGTCCTGGAATCTTCGTCAATGTGAAAATGGCCAGGACACAAGATGGGATCACTGCTCACTTTTCAGATCCAGTCTACCTCAAAGCAGCTGCCTTGGATCCAGCCTTTTCTCTGTTGTGGGTGGAGCCCAATGTGCTGGTCAGTCATGACATCAAGGCAGAGGTGGCACAACACGTTAAAGGTAAATGTAACTGAGTCTAATGTAACTTTTTCCCTCATAATCTGATCTAACTGACTGCAGCAATAACTACAAACCCCGTTTCCATATGAGTTGGGAAATTGTGTTAGATGTAAATATAAATGGAAGACAATGATTTGCAAATCATTTTCAACCCATATTCAGTTGAATATGCTACAAAGACAACATATTTGATTTCAAACTGATAAACATTTTTTTTTTGTGCAAATAATCATTAACTTTAGAATTTGATGCCAGCAACACGTGACAAATAAGTTGGGAAAGGTGGCAATAAATACTGGTAAAGTTGAGGAATGCTCATCAAACACTTATTTGGAACATCCCACAGGTGTGCAGGCTAATTGGGAACAGGTGGGTGCCATGATTGGGTATAAAAACAGCTTCCCAAAAAATGCTCAGTCTTTCACAAGAAAGGATGGGGCGAGGTACACCCCTTTGTCCACAACTGCGTGAACAAATAGTCAAACAGTTTAAGAACAACGTTTCTCAAAGTGCAATTGCAAGAAATTTAGGGATTTCAACATCTACAGTTCATAATATCATCAAAAGGTTCAGAGAATCTGGAGAAATCACTCCAACGTAAGCGGCATGGCCGGAAACCAACATTGAATGACCGTGACCTTCGATCCCTCAGATGGAACTGTATCAAAAACCGACATCAATCTCTAAAGGATATCACCACATGGGCTCAGGAACACTTCAGAAAACCACTGTCACTAAATACAGTTGGTCGCTACATCTGTAAGTGCAAGTTAAAGCTCTACTATGCAAAGCGAAAGCCGTTTATCAACAACATCCAGAAACGCCGCCGGCTTCTCTGGGCCCGAGATCATCTAAGATGGACTGATACAAAGTGGAAAAGTTTTCTGTGGTCTGACGAGTCCACATTTCAAAATTTTTTTGGAAATATTCGACATCGTGTCATTTGGACCAAAGGGGAAGCGAACCATCCGGACTTTTATCGACGCAAAGTTCAAAAGCCAGAATCTGTGATGGTATGGGTGTGCATTAGTGCCCAAGACATGGGTAACTTACACATCTGAAAGATACATACAGGTTTTGGAACAACATATGCTGCCATCTAAGCGCCGTCTTTTTCATGGACGCCCCTGCTTATTTCAGCAAGACAATGCCAAGCCACATTCAGCACGTGTTACAACAGCGTGGCTTCGTAAAAAAAAAAGAGTGCGGGTACTTTCCTGGTCCACCTGCAGTCCAGACCTGTCTCCCATCGAAAATGTGTGGCGCATTATGAAGCGTAAAATACGACAGCGGAGACCCCGGACTGTTGAACGACTGAAGCTGTACATAAAACAAGAATGGGAAAGAATCACAATTAGTTTCCTCAGTTCCCAATCGTTTATTGAGTGTTGTTAAAAGGAAAGGCCATGTAACACAGTGGTGAACATGCCCTTTCCCAACTACTTTGGCACGTGTTGCAGACATGAAATCCTAAGTTAATTTTTTTTTTTTAAAAAGTAAAGTTTATGAGTTTGAACATCAAATATCTTGTCTTTGTAGTGCATTCAATTGAATATGGGTTGAAAAGTATTAGCAAATCATTGTATTCCGTTTATATTTACATCTAACACAATTTCCTAACTCATATGGAAACGGGGTTGGTAAGCATTTCAGTCTAACACTGCATCACCAACAGAAATGGTAATGATAAGGTCTCTTTTGTTTATGCTATTGTTTTTACATGTTTACCAGAATTGATCCTGCAAGATGCTGCAGAGACTTGTTGATGAAGAAGAGCAAGGGGACCTTGGAGAAGGAGAAGGGCTGTTTGCTGCTTACCACAAGAGACAGAAAAAGCATGTTGGGACTACTCCAGCACTACAGCTAATTCACTACCTTGACATAGCTGAAGGACAGAATGTCCTTTTGTTCTGGGCATTGAACATGAAGACCCTTCCTTCACTGTTCCGAGTGACCATTAGAGTCTTGGCAGTGCCTGCCTCCAGTGCTCCAGTGGAGCGAGTTTTCAGCCATGGTGGCATCATACTATGCCCCCATCGTGCACAAATGACTGACAGAATCTTGGCCAGTTTGGTCTTTTGCAAATGCAATGTGTTTATTCTGTAAAGGAATGAGTCAAATGTTTAAAATGACTGGTTAATAGTGCTATTATAAAGTGCAATGTCAGCACAAATTTTTTTCCTGCAATTTCGAATGCACTTGTTTTAATACATAAATATAGCGTTTTAAAAGCATACACAATCTGTGTTAATATATTAGTCTGTGGTTAAAAGGACTTGAAAGGACTCGAAACTCAAAATGCAGGACTTGGGACTTGACTTGAGACTTTAATAATAATAATAATGGATTAGATTTTATATCGTGCATTTCTACTATTAGATGCTCAAAGCGCTCACAGAGAAGTGGGTACCCATCATTCATTCACACCTGGTGGTGGTAAGCTACATTTGTAGCCACAGCTTCCCTGGGGTAATGACGGAAGCGAGGCTGCCAGTTTGCGCCTACGGCCCCTCCGACCTATTCATTCACCAGTGTGAGCGGCACCGGGGGCAAGGGTGAAGTGCCCTGCCTAAGGACACAACGGCAGCGATTTGGATGTCAAGAGGCAGGGAGCAAACTTGCAACCCTCAGGTTTCTGGCACGGCCGCTCTACCCACTACGCCATACCGTCTTGACTTTGGACTTGACTCGGGACTTGCCTGTCTTGACTCGGGACTTGAGGGCAAAGACTTGAGACTTACTTGTGACTTGCAAAACACTTACTTGGTCCCACCTCTGCTATTTTGTACTACCATCTTAGTATTAGTTTGTACTTCCATCTAAGTAGTATTTTTTACTACCATCTTATTGGTATTTTGTACTGCCATCTTTGAACTATTTTTTTACTATCAGCTTTGTAGTATTTTGTACTACCATCTAAGCAATATTTTTGTACTTTCATCTTAGTAGTATTTTATACCACCCACTATGTAGTATTTTGTATGACCATATTTGTAGCATTTTGTACTACCATCTTCGTATTATTTGGTATTACCATCTTTGTAGTATTTTGTACTTCCATCTTAGTAGTGTTTTGTATTACCATCTTAGTATCATTTTGTACTCCCATCTTAATATTATTTTGTACTTCTATCTTAGTAGTGTTTTTACTACCACCTTAGTAGTGTTTTGTACTACCATCTTGGTAGTATTTTGTAGTACCCTCTTAATAGTGTTTTGTACTACCATCTTAGTAGTATTTTTTACTACAATCTTAGTAGTATTTTGTACTTTCATCTTAGTAGTATTTTGTACAGGTTTCTTAGTACTATTTTGTACTACATCTTAGTAGTATTTTGTACAACCTTCATAGTACTATTTTACACTACCATCTTAGTAGTATTTTGTACTTCCATCTTATTAGTATTTTGTAAGACCATTTTAGGATTATTTTGTACTTCCATCTAAGCAGTATTTTGTACGACCGTCTTAGTAGTATTTTGTACAACCATTTTAGTACCATTTTGTACGACCTTGTTAGAATTTTGTACTACCATCTTTGTAGTATTTTGTACTACCATCTTCGTAGTATTTTGTACTTCCATCTTAGTAGTATTTTGTATGACCATTTTATTGTTATTTTGTACTTCAATCTTAGTAGTGTTTTGTACTACCAGCTATGTAGTATTTTGTACGACCATATTTGTAGCATTCTGTACTACCATCTTAGTATTATTTTGTACTACCATCTCAGTAGTGTTTTGTAGGCCCATCTTAGTAGTATTTTGTATGACCATCTTTGTAGTATTTTGTACTTCCATCTTAGTAGTGTTTTGTATTACCATCTTAGTATGATTTTGTACTCCCATCTTAATATTATTTTGTACTGCTATTTTAGTAGTGTTTTTACTACCACCTTAGTAGTGTTTTGTACTACCATCTTGGTAGTATTTTGTACTACCCTCTGAGTAGTGTTTTGTACTACCATCTTAGTAGTATTTTTTACTACAATCTTAGTAGTATTTTGTACTTTCATCTTAGTAGTATTTTGTACAGATTTCTTAGTACTATTTTGTACTACATCTTAGTAGTATTTTGTACAACCTTCATAGTACTATTTTATACTACCATCTTAGTAGTATTTTGTAATTCCATCTTATTAGTATTTTGTATGACCATTTTAGGATTATTTTGTACTTCCATCTAAGCAGTATTTTGTACGACCGTCTTAGTAGTATTTTGTACAACCATTTTAGTACCATTTTGTACGACCTTGTTAGAATTTTGTACTACCATCTTTGTAGTATTTTGTACTACCATCTTCGTAGTATTTTGTACTTCCATCTTGGTAGTATTTTGTATGACCATTTTATTGTTATTTTGTACTTCAATCTTAGTAGTGTTTTGTACTACCAGCTATGTAGTATTTTGTACGACCATATTTGTAGCATTCTGTACTACCATCTTAGTATTATTTTGTACTACCATCTCAGTAGTGTTTTGTAGGCCCATCTTAATAGTATTTTGTATGACCATCTTTGTAGTATTTTGTACTTCCATCTTAGTAGTGTTTTGTATTACCATCTTAGTATCATTTTGTACTCCCATCTTAATATTATTAGTAGTGTTTTTACTACCACATTAGTAGTGTTTTGTACTACCATCTTGGTAGTATTTTGTACTACCATCTTAGTAGTATTTTTTACTACAATCTTAGTAGTATTTTGTACTTTCATCTTAGTAGTATTTTGTACAGATTTCTTAGTACTATTTTGTACTACATCTTAGTAGTATTTTGTACAACCTTCATAGTACTATTTTATACTACCATCTTAGTAGTATTTTGTACTTCCATCTTATTAGTATTTTGTATGACCATTTTAGGATTATTTTGTACTTCCATCTAAGCAGTATTTTGTACCACCGTCTTAGTAGTATTTTGTGCAACCATTTTAGTACCATTTTGTACGACCTTGTTAGAATTTTGTACTACCATCTTTGTAGTATTTTGTACTACCATCTTCGTAGTATTTTGTACTTCCATCTTAGTAGTATTTTGTATGACCATTTTATTGTTATTTTGTACTTCAATCTTAGTAGTGTTTTGTACTACCAGCTATGTAGTATTTTGTACGACCATATTTGTAGCATTCTGTACTACCATCTTAGTATTATTTTGTACTACCATCTCAGTAGTGTTTTGTAGGCCCATCTTAGTAGTATTTTGTATGACCATCTTTGTAGTATTTTGTACTTCCATCTTAGTAGTGTTTTGTATTACCATCTTAGTATCATTTTGTACTCCCATCTTAATATGATTTTGTACTACTATCTTAGTAGTGTTTTGTACTAGCATCTTAGTAGTATTTTTTACTACAATCTTAGTAGTATTTTGTACTTTCATCTTTGTAGTATTTTGTACAGGTTTCTTAGTACTATTTTGTACTACATCTTAGTAGTATTTTGTACAACCTTCATAGTACTATTTTATACTACCATCTTAGTAGTATTTTGTACTTCCATCTTATTAGTATTTTGTAAGACCATTTTAGGATTATTTTGTACCTCCATCTAAGCAGTATTTTGTACGACCGTCTTAGTAGTATTTTGTACAACCATTTTAGTACCATTTTGTACGACCTTGTTAGAATTTTTTACTACCATCTTTGTAGTATTTTGTACTACCACCTTCGTAGTATTTTGTACTTCCATCTTAGTAGTATTTTGTATGGCCATTTTATTGTTATTTTGTACTTCAATCTTAGTATGATTTTTGTACTACCATCTTAGTAGTATTTTGTGCGACCATATTAGTAGTATTTTGTACAAACATTTTAGTAGTATTTTGTACTACTATCTTAGTAGTATTTTGTACGACCTTCTTAGTAGTATTTTATACAACTTTCTTAGTAGTATTTTATACGACATTCTTAGTAGTATTTTGTACGACCTTCTTAGTAGTATTTTATACAACTTTCTTAGTAGTATTTTGTACGACCATCTTCCAAGCAGTTTCCTTAATCCTCTGACAAAACTTTATATACACTAAAATCAATCTATTTATACAAGTAGTATTAGTGTGTATATGTACAAATGTACACTTTACACAAGTAATATTAGTGTGTACATGTATAAATGTACACTTTACACAAGTAGTATTTGTGTGCATGTTTAAATGTACAGTTTATACAACTGTGTACATGTACAAACATACACTTTAGACAAGTAATATTAGTGTGTACATGTATAAATGTACAGTTTATGGAAGAACTACGAGTGTCCATCCAGCCATCCATCTTCTTCCGCTTATCCAAGGTCGGTTCGCGGGGGCAGCAGCCTAAGCAGGGAAGCCCAGACTTCCCTCTCCCCAGCCACTTCGTCCAGCTCCTGCCGGGTGATCCCGTGGCGTTCCCAGGCCGGCCGGGAGAGATAATCTTCCCAACGTGTCCTGGGTCTTCCCTGTGGCCTCCTACCGGTCGGACGTGCCCTAAACACCTCCCTAGGGAGGCGTTCGGGGGGCATTCTGACCAGATGCCCGAACCCCCTCATCTGGCTCCTCTCTAAGTAGAGGAGCAGCGGCTTTACTTTGAACTCCTCCCGGATGGCAGAGCTTCTCACCCTATCTCTAAGGGAGAGCCCCGCCACTCGACGGAGGAAACTCATTTGGGCCCGGGATCTTGTCCTTTCGATCATAACCCAAAGCTCCTTTTTCACCACAACGGATCGATACAGCATTCGCATTACTGAAGACGCCGCAAGATCCGCCTGTCAATCTCACGATCCACTATTCGCTCACCCGTGAACAAGACTCCAAAGTACTTGAACTCCTCCGCTTGGGGCAGGGTCTCCTCCCCAACCCGGAGATGGCACTCCACCCTTTTCCGGGCGAGAACCATGGACTCGGACTTCGAAGTGCCGATTTTCATCCCAGTTGCTTCACACTCGGCTGTGAACCAGTGAGAGCTGAAGATCCTGGCTTGATGAAGCCATCAGGACCACATCATCTGCAAAAAGCAGAGACCTAATCTTGCAGCCACCAAACTGGATCCCCTCAACGCCCTGACTGCGCCCAGATATTCTGTCCATAAAAGTTGTAAACAGAATCGGTGACAAAGAGCTGCTCTGGTGGTGTCCAACCCTCACTGAAAACAGGTCTGACTTACTGCCGGCAATGCGGACCTAGCTTTGAGACTGATCATACAGGGAGTAGACCGCCACAATCAGACAGTCCGATACCCCATACTCTCTGAGCACTCCCCACAGGACTTCCCGAGGGACACAGTCAAATGCCTTCTCCAAGTCCACAAAGCACATGTAGACTGGTTGGGCAAACTCCCATGCACCCTCAAGGACCCTGCCGAGAGTATAGAGCTGTTCCACAGTTCCACGACCAGGACGAAAATCACACAACTCCTCCTGTATCCGAGGTTCGACTATCCGGCGTAGCCTCCTCTCCAGCACACCTGAATAGACCTTACCGGGAATGCTGAGGAGTGTGATCCCAGGATAGTGTGAACACACCCTTTGGTTCCCCTTCTTAAAGAGAGGACCCACCACCCCGGTCTGCCAATCCAGAGGTACCGCCCCCGATGTCAATGCAATTCTGCAGAGTCTTGTCAACCAAGACAGCCCCACAGCATCCAGAGCCTTAAGGAAGTCTAGGCAGATCTCATCCACCCCTGAGTCCTTTCCACCGAGGAGCTTTTTAACTACCTCAGCAACCTCAGCCCCAGAAATAGGAGAGGTCACCACAGATTTCCCAGGCACTGCTGCCTCATAGGAAGACGTGTAGGTCGGATTGAGGAGGTCTTTGAAGTATTCCCTCCACCGATCCACAACGTCCTGAGTCGAGGTCAGTAGCACACCATCCCCACCATCAGAGGTGGGGAGTAACGCGCTACATTTACTCCGTTACATCTACTTGAGTAACTTTTGGGACAAATTGTACTTCTAAGAGTAGTTTTAATGCAACATACTTTTACTTTTACTTGAGTATATTTATAGAGAAAAAACGCTACTTTTACTCCGCTCCATTTATCTACATTCAGCTCGCTACTCGCTACTGGTTTTTATCGATCTGTTAATGCACGCTTTGTTTGTTTTGGTTTGTCAGACAGACCTTCAAAGTAGGATCTATGCATGCCTGCGTTTCACCAATCAGATGCAGTCACTGGTGACGTTGGACCAATCAAACAGAGCCAGGCGGTCACATGACCGTCACACGTGGACTCCGACTTAAACAAGTTGAAAAACTTATTGGGGTGTTACCATTTAGTAGTCAATTGTACGGAACTAATAAAAGTTTCAATCAATCAATCAAAAGTGTACCGTACCTCTCTCAAAAGCCTAAAAAAGACTGACCGCACAGTTCCTGTCTTCACAATAAAAGTGCCGCTCCATCGCGCTTGCGCTAACAAAATAAGAGTCTCCGAAAGCCAGCGCAAACAAGCTAGCAAGCTACGGAGTTTGCCGCCAATGTATTTCTTGTAAAGTGTATAAAAACGAATATGGAAGCTGGACAAATAAGATGCCAAAAACCACCCACTTTCATGTGGTATTAGACAGAAAGGATGAACTTTTTTTCTCCTCCATTTGAAAACGTGGACGTTATCAGCACTGCTGTCTGATTCCAATCAATGCAAGTCATCAGAATCAGCTAATACACCAACTTATATTCTTGTCTTCATGAAAGAAAGGAATCTATATGTTAAAACATGCATGTATATTCACTAAAACACCTTTAACATGTGAACAAAAACGGCAAAATAAATAAATATAATTATATACTGTATATATAAATGTATGTATATATATATATATATGTATATATATATATATATATATATATATATATATATATATATATATATATATATATATATATATATATATATATATACATATATAAATATATATATATATATATATATATATATATGTATATATATATATATATATATATATATATATATATATATATATATATATATATATATATACATATATATGTATGCGTGGGAAAAAAATCACAAGACTATTTCATTTCTACAGGCCTGTTTCATGAGGGGTTTTCCTCAATCCTCAGGAGATTTTTTTTTTTTCCCACACATACATATTACGCTCTACCACGGTATCGAGCACTATTTTTTGGATAATCTAATTAAGACATATATATATATATATATATATATATATATATATATATATATATATATATATATATATATATATATATATATATATATATATATATATATATATATATATATATATATATATATATATGATATGTGTGTGTATGTATATGTATATATGAGGTACATCACCTCGACTTGGTCATTTATTAAGTAATTGATTAACGTTGAAAAACTTATTGGGGTGTTACCATTTAGTGGTCAATTGTACAGAATATGTATTGTACTGTGCAATCTACTAATACAAGTTTCAATCAATCAATCAATCAATGCCTACTGAGCCTATGGTGCTGTTAAGTTATTGTGGCTCAATTTGCCTTAATTTTTTTATGTTAATGTATTATTATCTAATATATATTATTGTTTTAGTTGCTTAAGAGATATTCCTGGCTCTGAATTTGCTCATTGCTATTTTTATGTTTTTGTGCATTATTTGTTGCCGTCATCATTAAACGAACAGGTTACTCATCAGTTACTCAGTACTTGAGTGGTTTTTTCACAACATACTTTTTACTTTTACTCAAGTAAATATTTGGGTGACTACTCCTTGCTTTTACTTGAGTAATACATCTCTAAAGTAACAGTACTCTTACTTGAGTACAATTTCTGGCTACTCTACCCACCTCTGCCCACCACGGTGTAGACAGTGCACGTCATCCCCCTCCTGAGGCAGCGGATGGTGGTCCAGAATCGCTTCGAAGCCGTCCGCATGTCTTTTTCCTTGGCTTTCCCGAACTCCTACCATGCCAGAGTTTTTGCCTCCGCGACCGCTGAAGCCGCACACCGCTTGGTCTGTCGGTACCTGTCCGCTGTCTCCCTGAATCCCATGAGCCAAAAGGACCCGAAAGGATTCTTTCTTAAGCTTGACGGCATCCCTCACCGCTGGGCACCAGCGGGTTTTGGAATTACTGCCATACAGGCACAAACCACCTTGCTGCCACACCTCCAATCAGCCGCCTTGATAATGGAGGTACGGAACATGGTCCACTCGGAATCAATATCCAGCGCCTTCCTCGTGACATGTTCAAAGTTCTTCCGGAGGTGAGAATTGAAACTCTCTCTGACGGGAGACTCAGCCAGACATTCCCAGCAGACCCTCGCAATGCCTTTGGGCCTACCAGGTCTGTCTGGCATCCTCCCCCACCATCGGAGCCAACTCACCAGCTGGTGGTGATTGGTAGAAAAACCCTGCTCCTCTCTTTACCCAAATGTCCAAAACATGAGACCGCAAATCTGATGACACAACCACAAAGTCAATCATCGAAGTGCGGCATAGGGTGTCCTGGTGCCAAGTGCACATATGGACACCCATATTTGAACATGGTGTTTGTTACAGACAATCTGTGACAAGCACAAAAGTCCAATAACAAAACACCACTCGGGATCAGATCCGGGTGGCCATTCTTCCCAATCACGCCTCTCCAGGTCTCACTGTCGTTGCCAATATGAGCGTTGAATACACCCAGCACTCTCCAGTACTTCCTTGAGGGAATCCAAAAAGGGCATGGTACTCTGAGCTGCTATTTGGTGCATAAGGACAAAGAACAGTCATGACCCGTCCTCCCACCCAAAGGCGGATGAAACCTATCCTCTCGTCTACTGTGTTAAACTCCAACGTATAGGCTCTGAGCAGAGGGACAACAAGAATTGCCAACCCAGCCTGTCGCCTTTCACTTTGTGCAACGCAAGAGTGGAAGAGAGTCCACTGAGGACTGTTTCCAGAGCTCTGCTGCGCGTCTAAGCGAGTCCCGCTATTTCTAGCCGGAACTTCTACACCTCGCGCACTCGCTCAGCAAGGTTACGTTACACATCCCAAGAGCTAGCTTCTGGAGCAGAGGATGGGACCACCAAGGGCCCTGCCTTCGACTGCCGCCCAGCTCACACTGCACCCAACCTCTATGGCCTCTCCTAAGAGTGGTGAGCCCATTGGAGGGGGTACCCCCGTTGCCTCTTCGAGCCGGGCCCAGCCGCTCTGCATCGAGCCCCACCTCCGAGCCTGGCTACAGAGGGGGGGGGGGGGGGGGGGGGGGGGCTCGGCGACCCGCGCCCAGGCAGTGCAAATCTGAGTCCTTGTTTCGTCTTCAAGACTGGCCATTTTATCACACACAAGTAAACACGGTGCAGGACTGCTTGTATCGCACATTTTAAATGCCAGCTAGGGTTACGCACGGTATCATTATTTGATACTTGTTCGTATTGACAAAATGTTTAATGATTATTACGTATGTCTACCTTGTGGGGGAAGACTGGCAGATCTGGACTTTGCGGACGACTTGGCTCTGCTTAGCCTTTCCTACGCTGCACTCCAAAAATTGACCAACAATCTGCATGAGCAAGGGGAAAAAGTCGGCCTACGTATAAGCCAAGAGAAGACCAAGGCCATGACCGTCGCACAAGACCAAAACATTCCACTGCTCACCGTAGGCAAACAAGGCATAGAGTACGTTGAGAACTTCACGTATCTTGGAAGCAACATCTCAAACACTGGAGACGCAGAAAAGGATGTACAGACCAGAATCGGAAAAGCTGCAGGAGTCTTCCAACGCCTCCGGAACTTCTGGTCATCAAAATCTATCAGTACGTCCACAAAGCTGCGCCTCTATATGTCAGTGGTCGTCCCTACAGTGACCTATGCCTGTGAGACGTGGATGAAGACATCAAGCATTACTAACAAGCTGGATGTCTTCCACCGACGGTGCCTCAGATACATCTTGAGGATCTCATGGAGAGACCACATCACCAATGAAGAGGTGATGAGAAGGGCAGGGGTAGCACCATTGTAGGACATAGTCTCTGACATGAGAAGGAGAATGGCTGGACACGTACTCCGACTGCCAAAAGAGAGAGACCGTCAAGTGTGGCAATGGACTGGGTGCCAGAAGGGGGAAAGAGGAAGAGAGGACGGCCAAAGAAGACGTGGAGACAAACCGCCAAGGAAGACCTGAGAGAGATGGGAGTCAGCTGGCATGGAGCAAGAAGGGTCGCCAGTGACCGGAACAAATGGAGGGGACTCGTCGCCCAATGTTCCAACAGGAATGAGAGGAACTAAGTCTAAGTAAGTAAGTCTAGCTTGTGTGCTATTGTGTGCTTAGCTGTTGAGTAGCAGCTGGCGCCGGGTGGCCTATAATCTATCATGTCTACTAAATGACTTGACTGAAATAGAACATTCTAAACCGAGTGCACGGTCTTTTGGTGACACAAAAAGTTAAATGATGCGGACACGTTTGTTACTGGATACTTTCTACTGCGCTTTTGCCCGGGAGACTTTGTATGTGTACGTAATTTGCAAGTATAATGACTTGATTCTTGTTTATATTGACAAATGTGCTGTTTTATTGTTCATTGATTATTACCCATGTCTAGCTTGTGTGCTATCGTGTGCTTTGCTGCTGTGTAGCTGCTAGCTCCGCGCTGACAAGTAGCGAGACAAGACGTAAAAAGGAGAAAAAGTATGACATGTGTGCGTATTTTTTTGACTCGAACGGCCGCGGGGCGTATCCGCCGTGGAAGAAGGCGACAGCGTGAGCGTTGCTTCTTCTTCCCCCGCAGGCTAACACGCGGCGGTAATTGAAAGAAATAAAATCTTGGCATGAAAAGAATGAAACGGCAGATGAAAGAAAACTCAGCATCTTAATAGAGTCTTTTATGGCATTATTTTCCGACAGGGAAAAGACGCTCGTTTTCCCCAAATAAAGACTTCACATCAATTATTCAAACACCTTTCAGGAGGGGAAGTCATTTGCATATAGATACAAGTCAGTTTAATACTGTAAATTACCTTTTTATATGGCAATCTGCGAGATTTGCTTTTAATATCTGTGTGTGTGTGAGGGTGTGTGTGTGTGTGTGTGTGTGTGTGTGTGTGTGTGTGTGTGTGTGTGTGTGTGTGTGTGTGTGTGTGTGTGTGTGTGTGTGTGTGTGTGTGTGTGTGTGTGTGTGTGTGTGTGAGTGTGTGTGGATATCAGGCGAAATTGTTCCCAATTTTACTGCCTCGGCTTTGATTAAGAGCTCACGTTTAGAAGTGCCGTGTTCTAGATTGTACCCTAACTTATTAATTGCATTTGCTCAAAGTAAAAGTAATAAAGTCGCCTTCCAAGACGAAGATCATTTTACCAATTTTTTTATTTAACAGCGACAGTATGTGAAAAACACCCACGTACAAAAACTGGCACTTTTGTGAGTTTCTACAACTTTGAAGGTCAGTGTAGGTTTTGGTCATTGATCATTTTATTTTATTTTGTTTTATCTTATTTTGTTTTATATTATTTTATTATTTTTATTTTATTTTTATTTTTTAAATTTAATTTTATTTAATTTTATTTAATTTTATTTAATTTTATTTAATTTTATTTCATTGTATTTAATTTTATTTAATTTTATTTAATTTTATTTATTTATTTTATTTTGTAATTTTCAATTGTATTGTTTTGTTTATTTTTTGTATTTCTGTATTTCTGTATTTTTTGTAAAAAAAAAAAAAAAATAGAGATATTTTTGTTTTTATGAATTGGACTGGAGAAATAGACAAAACAAAAAAACATTGGTTTAATCCAGTCTTTCTTAACCATAGGGAAGGGGTCGATTGTTGTTCTACGAGCGCCCCCTAGAAGGTCGCCAAAAAATATCTGTTTCTCATCTGCGGTCTGTATGGGCCTCCAGCAGTACTCAGTTGTACTACACTTTTCCGCCACTTGTGGCAGTAATGACAATATCAAACAAACAGAAGAAGTCTGGAGCTAAAGTCTGAGACATTTTTTGTGAGCGCAAAAATTATGACTAAAATGTAAAAGATGTATTTTCATTTGCGCTTTAATTTTATGGACGGTTAATTTAAGAAACAGATATATTGTTATTAATTATTATTAATTTAGTAAGAATGTATTTTTCATCAGTTTTTATGGTATTTATTTTTGTAATCATTCAAAGTTAATCCTGTTAAACTGTAAATAGGTTAGAATAAGGTTTGCTAATATTTGAGTGGGCCCCGGTCCCCTCCGTAGTGGAAAATTTGGGTCAAAAAGGTTAAGAAACCCTGGTTTATTTGAATTTCATTTCAAAATACCATTTGTCTTTTTCAGTGTCAAGGAGCAATAACTACCGTATTTTCCAGACTATGGAAAATACTATATCGACTATATAAACTGCACCCACTAAACTTTAGTAGAAAAAACATATTTTACATATATTAGCCGCAACGGACTATATGTAGCAGATATATATGTTGTGAAATTAGTTATTTACACATAAATATTCTGTAAATGTTTATTTACATACCCTAATTGTTTCCAAGCGGTGTCTGTAACACGGCAGTAAAACATCTGATCAAACAAAACAGAAGTCATCGTCATGCACCCACTAGCTGCGGAAGCTAGCTCTCCAATCAGCTAAACAGACCTAATAACTCCACGGGGACGTTTTGGTGAGTTCACTGAGGAATTTTTGAAAAAAAATGCCATCATAAGTTAAAGGCCTACTGAAATGATTTTTTTTTTATTTAAACGGGAATAGCAGATCCATTCTATGTGTCATACTTGATCATTTCGCGATATTGCCATATTTTTGCTGAAAGGATTTAGTAGAGAAAATCGACGATAAAGTTCGCAACTTTTGCTCGCTGATAAAAAAAAAGCCTTGCCTGTACCGGAAGTAGCGTGACGTCACAGGAGCTAGTATTCCTCACAATTCCCCGTTGTTTACAATGGAGCGAGAGAGATTCGGACCGAGAAAGTGATGATTACCCCATTAATTTGAGCGAGGATGAAAGATTCGTAGATGAGGAACGTTACAGTGAATGACTTGAGAGGCAGCGATGGACGTATCTTTTTTCGCTCTGACCGTAACTTAGGTACAAGCTGGCTCATTGGATTCCACACTCTCTCCTTTTTCTATTGTAGATCACAGATTTGTATTTTAAACCACTTCGGATACTATATCCTCTTGAAAATGAGAGTCGAGAACGCGAAATGGACATTCAGTGCCTTTTATCTCCACGACAATACATCGGCGAAATGCTTTAGCTACGAGCTAACGTGATAGCATCGTGCTTTAACTGCATATAGAAACAAAAGAAATAAACCCCTGACGGGAAGTATAGATAGAAAATCAACAATACTATTAAACCGTGGACATGTAAATACACGGTTAATGCTTTCCAGGCTGGCGAAGGTTAACAATGCTGTGCTAACGACGCCATTGAAGCTAACTTAGCAACCAGACTGCACAGAGCTATGCTAAAAACATTAGCTCTCCACCTACGCCAGCCAGCCCTCATTTGCTCATCAACACCCGTGCTCACCTGCGTTCCAGCGATCGGCAGAAGGACGAAGGACTTCACCCGATGCGTTTGGCGGCCCGGAGACGTAGGAAGTCAAGGTGAAGTCGGCGGCTAGCGCGGCTAGCGCGGCTAGCGCGGCTAGCGCTCCAACAAAGTCCTCCTGGTTGTGTTGCTGTAGTCCGCTGCTAATACACTGATCCCACCTACAACTGTCTTCTTTGCAGCCTTCATTGTTCATTAAAAAAATTGCAAAAGATGTCCAGAATACTGTGGAATTATGAAATGAAAACAGAGCTTTTTGTATAGGATTCTACGGGGTACCATAACTTCCGTTACTCGGACTTCGTCACGCGCATACGTCATCATACCGCGATGTTTCAGCCGGATATTTCCCGGGAATTTGAAAATGTCACTTTATAAATTAACCCGGCCGTATTGGCCTGTGTTGCAATGTTAAGATTTCATCATTGATATATAAACTATCAGACTGCGTGGTCGGTAGTAGTGGCTTTCAGTAGGCCTTTAATGATACTAACACAAAAACTCGTAAACATGTTAGCATATGAGCTAATGCTAACGACGCCAGATTGATTACATTACGATAGCACGTACAAATATGCATGGAAACACTCCTACAGACGTCACACATGAGTATGAATTGTTTTAGTTATATTGTAAACCTTGCAGTAAGCCATGAACATTATTTTTCTATTTTTGTCTTTTTGGAAATACACAATGTTATGTCGTTGTTTATCTTTTTGTATTTATTTAGTTTAGTTTAGTCTTTATTTGAAGGGACAATGCATAGAAACATTAAGTTAAAAGACAGATATGTTCTGGACCAGATTATAGCTAAATATCTCATTTCCACCTGCAGTCCCTGGCTACCTAAATTAAGGGGATACAAAAATCATGCAATAAAATGATGACAATAAAATCACACTATGGCATGTAATCAAATTAAGAAGAGTCATAAAATGCCCTTTCAAGGACACATACTTAATATACAATACAACCACACCTCAGTTACATCATCACACAAAGACAATACATGCTCTTGTTCACATCTGTCATCATTTGTAAAAACAACCATGATTTTAACAGACTCACCTCACAATTTACAACAAAAATGCTCTCATGGATAAATATAATAGACATTAAGTTGATGTGTCAAACATAGTGCCCACCTTAGTGACAATCTATTTATGCATTCATTATTAGGGTCCGCACAGGACCTTTTCAAAAGGAATCCCAAAGGGAGTCCTTTTGCAATGGGACGAAAGGACCCTATTGAAATTGTAAGGTTTTATTATTATTCTTTATTATTATTAGGGTCCGCACAGGACCTTTTCAAAAGGAATCCCACAGGGAGTCCTTTTGCAATGGGACGAAAGGACCCTATTGAATTTGTAATGTTTATTATTATTATTCTTTTTTTTTTTATTATACCGGCCGCCTCTTCGAGCAGCAATTTGACCCACTCAACATGCTCCAAAACCCACCAAATTTGACACACAAATCAGGACCTGCGAAAATTGCAAGTTAATAACAAAACCAAACCCCAAAAATCAAAATTGCGCTCTAGCGCCCTAGGAAAAAATAAAAACAAACTGCCTGTAACTCCCACTAGGAAGGTCGTAGAGACATGAAACAAAAACCTCTATGTAGGTCAGACTTAGACCTACATTTCATAATTTTACATCCTCGGGCAAAAACCAACAGGAAGTTGGCAATTTCCCTTTCAAGACAAAATTGTACTAAAAAAACTAGTTTTTGCCTCTTTGAGCTGTAATTTGACCCCCTTAAAATACTTCAAAACTCACCAAACTTCTCACACACATCGGGACTGGTGGAAATTGCGATCTCAAAAAATAACCGAACCCCGAAACTCAAAATTGTGCTCCAGAGCAATTTTTAAATAAAACAGAGAAAAAACTGCTTTTTAGAAGAAAACTTAGACAAAACTGCTTATAACTTCCGGTAGGAACGTCTTAGAGACATGAAACAAATACTTATATGTAGGTCTTGCCTAGACCTACATTTCATAGATGGACATCCTTCAGCGAAAATCAACAGGAAGTTGGCTATTCCTCCTTCAAAACAACATTTTTGTTACAACCGGTCACCAAACATCAAACGTTATCTCCTCCGAGCGCGTTTGTCGTTTCGGCTTCAAACTGCTACAGGAGAGAGATTGAACCCTTCTGATTAAAAGTTGACGACGGCGTTTTAATTCGTGCTACCGTTTAGATTTTACGAGCCTTCAAAGACCCGCAGCACTACAGTTGCTCCGGTGCCAAAAATGACAATGAAAATGCAATTACTCCTTCTTTGTCCTCAATACACACAATACCCTATAACAGGGGTCTGCAACCCAAAATGTTGAAAGAGCCATATTGGACCAAAAATACAAAAACAAATCTGTCTGGAGCCGCAAAAAATTAAAAGCCATATTACATACAGATAGTGTGTCATGAGATATAAATTGAATTAAGGGAAACTAAATGAGCTCAAATATAGCTACAAATGAGGCATAATGCTGCAATATGTACATATAGCTAGCCTAAATAGCATGTTAGCATCGATTAGCTTGCAGTCATGCAGTGACCAAATATGTCTGATTAGCACTCCACACAAGTCAATAACATCAACAAAACTCACCTTTGTGCATTCATGCACAACGTTAAAAGTTTGGTGGACAGAATGAGACAGAAAAAGTGGCATAAAACACGTCCTAGGAAGTCGGAGAAAGTTATACTTGTAAACAAACTACGGTGAGTTCAAGGACCGCCAAAATTAGTAGGACAAAACGGCGCTCGCCAAATACTCAAATCAGTGAAGCATGTTTAATATAAACAGTGTGCTTTATAACAATTAGGGAGGTTTGCGTCATGTTTGTCCTCCTACGGACACCATATGAAAACAAAAACTTTTTTTTTTTTCCTCATCTTTTTTCATTTTTCATACATTTTTAAAAAAAGCTCCTGAGAGCCACTAGGGCGGCGCTAAAGAGCCGCATGCGGCTCTAGAGCCGCGGGTTGCCGACCCCTGCCCTATAATGACAATGTGAACTCAGACACAACTTCCTCTAACTCCCAGTACGAATATCGTAGAGACACGAAACAAAAACCTCTATGTAGGTCTCACTCAGGACTACCACTGGACAAAAGTATTGGGACACCTAGGACTAGCACCTGCCAAAAGGCGGACCCGACCAACGCTGCTTGCAGCTTTAATTTGTATTTGTTTGTGTTTTCATATATTTATATTACATTTATATTAATTATATTATTTGGATTTACTTATTTATTATCATATTATATTTATATTACATGTATATTCATTTATTTATTTGTATTTATTTATTTATTATATTATATTTATATAACATATATATTAATATTTGTATTTATTTGTCTTTATCAATCTTTCAATCGCTGTTCTTAAGGAGTACACTCCATTTCATGTGATTTATTACGTTCTTTTAGTTCTGAAACGGTCACACAATCTGTGATTTGTGGTAAAAAAAAAAAAAGCGACATTTTGCCTGAGATTGAGGCTGCTCTAATAGTGATGTTGACAATAATAATAAAGGTCGGTGGTCAATGCTGCTAATAAAAGGCACGGTGAAGCACAGCAGGGATACGTTCGCCAGCTCCTCAGTGAAGTACGACGCATAAAAGCTGGCGACTGTGGTTTTTATGGCCTTTGCCAAATCCCCCTCTTCACCTCGGGGCCAAAAAGGCAAATAAAACAGGATTGTAAAGTGGAATAAAGTGTGCGCCTCAGAAGATAAAGGAATGAAAATATCACCGGGGCTCTCATTGATTTGTGTGTCCGCCACTTCAGACGGAGGAAGCCAGGCCTAAATGAGCGGGACATAAACCTTTTGTGTCGGAGGATGGAGGAAGCAAACATCCAGGAAGGACGGGAGCTCAAGGAGGACCGAACACCAGATTATATTCAAAATGGTCTAATAGTACATTGTAGTACAGTGGCGTAATAGTACATGCATTGTAACAGTACAGTGGTGTAATAGTACATGCATTGTAACAGTACAGTGGTGTAATAGTACATGCATTGTAACAGTACAGTGGTCTAATAGTACATGCATTGTAACAGTACAGTGGTGTAATAGTACATGCATTGTAACAGTACAGTGGTGTAATAGTACATGCATTGTAACAGTACAGTGGTGTAATAGTACATGCATTGTAACAGTACAGTAGTGTAATAGTACATGCATTCTAACAGTACAGTGGTGTAATAGTACATGCATTGTAACAGTACAGTGGTGTAATAGTACATGCATTGTAATAGTACATGCATTGTAATAGTACAATGGTGTAATAGTACATGCATTGTAATAGTACAGTGGTGTAATAGTACATGCATTGTAACAGTACAGTGGTGTAATAGTACATGCATTGTAATAGTACATGCATTGTAATAGTACAATGGTGTAATAGTACATGCATTGTAATAGTACAGTGGCGTAATAGTACATGCATTGTAACAGTACAGTGGTGTAATAGTACATGCATTGTAACAGTACAGTGGTGTAATAGTACATGCATTGTAACAGTACAGTGGTGTAATAGTACATGCATTGTAACAGTACAGTGGTGTAATAGTACATGCATTGTAATAGTACATGCATTGTAATAGTACAATGGTGTAATAGTACATGCATTGTAATAGTACAGTGGTGTAATAGTACATGCATTGTAACAGTACAGTGGTGTAATAGTACATGCATTGTAACAGTACAGTGGTGTAATAGTACATGCATTGTAATAGTACATGCATTGTAATAGTACAATGGTGTAATAGTACATGCATTGTAAAAGTACAGTGGTGTAATAGAACATGCATTGTAATAGTACATGCATTGCAATAGTACAATGGTGTAATAGTGCATTCATTGTAATAGTACAGTGGTGTAATAGTACATGCATTGTAATAGTACAGTGGTGTAATAGTACATGCATTGTAATAGTACATACAAGCATTGTAGTACAGTGGTGTAATAGTACATGCATTGTAATAGTACATGCATTGTAATAGTACAATGGTGTAATAGTACATGCATTGTAAAAGTACAGTGGTGTAATAGTACATGCATTGTAATAGTACATGCATTGTAATAGTACAATGGTGTAATAGTACATGCATTGTAACAGTACAGTGGTGTAATAGTACATGCATTGTAACAGTACAGTGGTGTAATAGTACATGCATTGTAACAGTACAGGGGTGTAATAGTCCATGCATTGTAATAGTACATGCATTGTAATAGTACAATGGTGTAATAGTACATGCATTGTAATAGTACAGTGGTGTAATAGTACATGCATTGTAACAGTACAGTGGTGTAATAGTACATGCATTGTAACAGTACAGTGGTGTAATAGTACATGCATTGTAATAGTACATGCATTGTAATAGTACAATGGTGTAATAGTACATGCATTGTAAAAGTACAGTGGTGTAATAGAACATGCATTGTAATAGTACATGCATTGTAATAGTACAGTGGTGTAATAGTACATGCATTGTAATAGTACAGTGGTGTAATAGTACATGCATTGTAATAGTACATACAAGCATTGTAGTACAGTGGTGTAATAGTACATGCATTGTAATAGTACATGCATTGTAATAGTACAATGGTGTAATAGTACATGCATTGTAAAAGTACAGTGGTGTAATAGTACATGCATTGTAATAGTACATGCATTGTAATAGTACAATGGTGTAATAGTACATGCATTGTAACAGTACAGTGGTGTAATAGTACATGCATTGTAACAGTACAGTGGTGTAATAGTACATGCATTGTAACAGTACAGGGGTGTAATAGTACATGCATTGTAATAGTACATGCATTGTAATAGTACAATGGTGTAATAGTACATGCATTGTAATAGTACAGTGGTGTAATAGTACATGCATTGTAACAGTACAGTGGTGTAATAGTACATGCATTGTAACAGTACAGTGGTGTAATAGTACATGCATTGTAATAGTACATGCATTGTAATAGTACAATGGTGTAATAGTACATGCATTGTAAAAGTACAGTGGTGTAATAGAACATGCATTGTAATAGTACATGCATTGCAATAGTACAATGGTGTAATAGTACATGCATTGTAATAGTACAGTGGTGTAATAGTACATGCATTGTAATAGTACAGTGGTGTAATAGTACATGCATTGTAATAGTACATACAAGCATTGTAGTACAGTAGTGTAATAGTACATGCATTGTAATAGTACATGCATTGTAATAGTACAATGGTGTAATAGTACATGCATTGTAAAAGTACAGTGGTGTAATAGTACATGCATTGTAATAGTACATGCATTGTAATAGTACAATGGTGTAATAGTACATGCATTGTAACAGTACAGTGGTGTAATAGTACATGCATTGTAACAGTACAGTGGTGTAATAGTACATGCATTGTAATAGTACATGCATTGTAATAGTACAATGGTGTAATAGTACATGCATTGTAAAAGTACAGTGGTGTAATAGTACATGCATTGCAATAGTACAATGGTGTAATAGTACATGCATTGTAATAGTACAGTGGTGTAATAGTACATGCATTGTAACAGTACAGTGGTGTAATAGTACATGCATTGTAATAGTACATACATGCATTGTAGTACAGTGGTGTAATAGTACATGCATTGTAACAGTACAGTGGTGTAATAGTACATGCATTGTAACAGTAGATTGGTGTTATCATGCATGCATTGTAACAGTACAGTGGTGTAATAGTACATGCATTGTAACAGTACAGTGGTGTAATAGTACATGCATTGTAATAGTACATGCATTGCAGTGGCGTGCAGTCACTAGAGGCAGGGGAGGCGGGGCCTCACCTGCCATCATGGAAAGAAAGAAAAAAAGTAAAAAGAAAAAAAATTAATTAAATTGTTATATGTATCCAGTGATTATACTAAAGTTATTTTCCATTTAACTTCACCAGTTTTAGATTATTTTTATTTTTATTTTCACATTTGCCGTTCAAATACTGAGAAGAGACGGTGCGGTGATCAGCAGCCAGTTGAGGCACGTCACTGATTTGTGCCTCAACATGGATTGTGCACAATGACTCGGCTAACTGCTGGCCTGCTGTGCAGTGAGACCGTATTGCTATATGAATTATATTATACATTTCCATAGTTGAGTTAGCTGAGGTATATAATGTACAGTGTATTTTGTCAACAACTGTATGTGTGTGTAACGTATTTATTGTGCTGAGCGATCATAAAACTGGAGGCTCGTCTCATAACCCCGCCTCCTGGTGCCAAGCAACTCCGCCGCAGAATGCACCGCCCGACGGGAGCGCCACACCAACCAAAGCCCACACCCAAATCCTCCACGTGCAAGACCGAATCCACCCAAAAAAAGTCACTTAACAAGAAGCCAAAAAGTGCAAAAACAACAATGCTCGCGCGGCGCGCCGGAGGAGCCGTGAACAGGGACACAACATTAGGTACACCTGCACTGCAGCGAGGATTTCATATTTCATTCATTCACAACTCTTCCAACACGAACACCACTGCTCCCGCACTTATAAGTAAAGGTAAGACCATAATAACGTTTTTTTTATTAAATGTGCTTTTTTGTGTGCTACAGTTTGTATGTGTAAAGTTAAAGTTAAGTATACCAATGATTGTCACACACACACACTAGGTGAGGTGAAATGTGTCCTCTGCATTTGACCCATCCCCTTGTTCACCCCCTGGGAGGTGAGGGGAGCAGTGGGCAGCAGCGGTGCCGCGCCCGGGAATAATTTTTGGTGATTTAACCCCCAATTCCAACCCTTGATGCTGAGTGCCAAGCAGGGAAGAATGCTGGTATGAGCTTTTAAACATAACCCGTTAAGTGCTGCCAATCACATGGTGAATAAGATACTCTTTAGGGTTCATATGTTTGTAAATCTGACTGTGATGAAGTCAGTGCCTCACCAGCCATGAACCTCACCGCACGCCACTGATGCATTGTAACAGTTCAGTGGTGTAATAGCACATGCATTGTAACAGTGCAGTGGTGTAATAGTACATGCATTGTAACAGTGCAGTGGTGTAATAGCACATGCATTGTAACAGTGCAGTGGTGTAATAGTACATGCATTGTAACAGTTCAGTGGTGTAATAGTACATGCATTGTAACAGTGCAGTGGTGTAATAGTACATGCATTGTAACAGTACAGTGGTGTAAAAGTACATGCATTGTAATAGTACATACATGCATTGTAGTACAGTGGTGTAATAGTACAAGCATTGTAATAGTACAGTAGTGTAATAGTACATGCATTGTAACAGTGCAGTGGTGTAATAGTACATGCATTGTAATAGTAAATACATGCATTGTAGTACAGTGGTGTAAGAGTACATGCATTGTAACAGTACAGTGGTGTAATAGTACATGCATTGTAATAGTACATACATGCATTGTAGTACAGTGGTGTAATAGTACATGCATTGTAATAGTACATGCATTATAACAGTACAGTGGTGCAATAGTACATGCATTGTAATAGTACATACAAGCATTGTAGTACCGTAGTGTAATAGTACATGCATTGTAATAGTACATACAAGCATTGTAGTACCGTGGTGTAATAGTGCATGCATTGTAATAGTACATACATTGTAATAGTACATTAGTGTAATAGTATATGCATTGTAACAGTACAGTGGTGTATTAGTACATGCATTGTAACAGTACAGTGGTGTAATAGCACATGCATTGTAATAGTACATACATGCATTGTAGTACAGTGGTGTATTAGTACATGCATTGTAACAGTACAGTGGTGTAAAAGTACATGCATTGTAATAGTACATACATGCATTGTAGTACAGTGGTTTAATAGTACATGCATTGTAATAGTACAGTAGTGTAATAGTACATGCATTGTAACAGTGCAGTGGTGTAATAGTACATGCATTGTAACAGTACAGTGGTGTAATAGTACATGCATTGTAACAGTACAGTGGTGTAATAGCACATGCATTGTAATAGTACATACATGCATTGTAGTAAAGTGGTGTAATAGTACATGCATTGTAATAGTACATGCATTGTAACAGTACAGTGGTGTAATAGTTCATGCATTGTAACAGTACAGTGGTGTAATAGTACATGCATTGTAATAGTACATGCATTGTAACAGTACAGTGGTGTAATAGTTCATGCATTGTAACAGTACAGTGGTGTAATAGTACATGCATTGTAATAGTACATACATGCATTGTAGTACAGTGGTGTAATAGTACATGCATTGTAATAGTACATGCATTGTAACAGTACAGTGGTGCAATAGTACATGCATTGTAATAGTACATACAAGCATTGTAGTACCGTAGTGTAATAGTACATGCATTGTAATAGTACATACAAGCATTATAGTACCGTGGTGTAATAGTACATGCATTGTAATAGTACATACATTGTAATAGTACATTGGTGTAATAGTATATGCATTGTAACAGTACAGTGGTGTAATAGTACATGCATTGTAATAGTACATACATGCATTGTAGTACAGTGGTGTAATAGTACATGCATTGTAACAGTACAGTGGTGTAATAGTACATGCATTGTAATAGTACATACATGCATTGTAGTACAGTGGTGTAATAGTACATGCATTGTAACAGTACAGTGGTGTAAAAGTACATGCATTGTAATAGTACATACATGCATTGTAGTACAGTGGTTTAATAGTACATGCATTGTAATAGTACAGTAATGTAATAGTACATACATGCATTGTAGTACAGTGGTGTAATAGTACATGCATTGTAACAGTACAGTGGTGTAGTAGTACATACATGCATTGTAGTACAGTGGTGTAATAGTACATGCATTGTAACAGTACAGTGGTGTAATAATACATGCATTGTAATAGTACATACATGCATTGTAGTACAGTGGTGTAATAGTACATGCATTGTAATAGTACATGCATTGTAACAGTACAGTGGTGCAATAGTACATGCATTGTAATAGTACATACAAGCATTGTAGTACCGTAGTGTAATAGTACATGCATTGTAATAGTACATACAAGCATTGTAGTACCGTGGTGTAATAGTACATGCATTGTAATAGTACATACATTGTAATAGTACATTGGTGTAATAGTATATGCATTGTAACAGTACAGTGGTGTAATAGTACATGCATTGTAACAGTACAGTGGTGTAATAGTACATGCATTGTAATAGTACATACATGCATTGTAGTACAGTGGTGTAATAGTACATGCATTGTAATAGTACATGCATTGTAATAGTACAATGGTGTAATAGTACATGCATTGTAACAGTACAGTGGTGTAATAGTACATGCATTGTAACAGTACAGTGGTGTAATAGTACATTCATTGTAATAGTACATGCATTGTAATAGTACAATGGTGTAATAGTACATGCATTGTAAAAGTACAGTGGTGTAATAGTACATGCATTGCAATAGTACAATGGTGTAATAGTACATGCATTGTAATAGTACAGTGGTGTAATAGTACATGCATTGTAACAGTACAGTGGTGTAATAGTACATGCATTGTAATAGTACATACATGCATTGTAGTACAGTGGTGTAATAGTACATGCATTGTAACAGTACAGTGGTGTAATAGTACGTGCATTGTAACAGTAGAGTGGTGTAATAGTACATGCATTGTAATAGTACATACATCCATTGTAGTACAGTGGTGTAATAGTACATGCATTGTAATAGTACAGTGGTGTAATAGTAGATGCATTGTAACAGTACAGTGGTGTAATCGTACATGCATTGTAACAGTGCAGTGGTGTAATAGTACAGGCATTGTAACAGTACAGTGGTGTAATAGTACATGCATTGTAATAGTACATACATGCATTGTAGTACAGTGGTGTAATAGTACATGCATTGTAATAGTACATGCATTGTAACAGTACAGTGGTGTAATAGTACATGCATTGTAACAGTACAGTGGTGTAATAGTACATGCATTGCAATAGTACAATGGTGTAATAGTACATGCATTGTAATAGTACAGTGGTGTAATAGTACATGCATTGTAATAGTACAATGGTGTAATAGTACATGCATTGTAAAAGTACAGTGGTGTAATAGTACATGCATTGCAATAGTACAATGGTGTAATAGTACATGCATTGTAATAGTACAGTGGTGTAATAGTACATGCATTGTAATAGTAAATACATGCATTGTAGTACAGTGGTGTAATAGTACATGCATTGTAATAGTACATACATGCATTGTAGTACAGTGGTGTAATAGTACATGCATTGTAACAGTACAGTGGTGTAATAGTACATGCATTGTAACAGTACAGTGGTGTAATAGTACATGCATTGTAATAGTACATGCATTGTAATAGTACAATGGTGTAATAGTACATGCATTGTAACAGTACAGTGGTGTAATAGTACATGCATTGTAACAGTACAGTGGTGTAATAGTACATGCATTGTAATAGTACATGCATTGTAATAGTACAATGGTGTAATAGTACATGCATTGTAAAAGTACAGTGGTGTAATAGTACATGCATTGCAATAGTACAATGGTGTAATAGTACATGCATTGTAATAGTACATGCATTGTAACAGTACAGTGGTGTAATAGTACATGCATTGTAATAGTACATACATGCATTGTAGTACAGTGGTGTAATAGTACATGCATCGTAACAGTACAGTGGTGTAATAGTACATGCATTGTAATAGTACATACGCATTGTAGTACAGTGGTGTAATAGTACATGCATTGTAATAGTACATACATGCATTGTAGTACGGTGGTGTAATAGTACATGCATTGTAACAGTACAGTGGTGTAATAGTACATGCATTGTAATAGTACATACGCATTGTAGTACAGTGGTGTAATAGTACATGCATTGTAACAGTAGATTGGTGTTATCATGCATGCATTGTAACAGTACAGTGGTGTAATAGTACATGCATTGTAACAGTACAGTGGTGTAATAGTACATGCATTGTAATAGTACATGCATTGCAGTGGCGTGCAGTCACTACAGGCAGGGGAGGCGGGGCCTCACCTGCCATCATGGAAAGAAAGAAAAAAAGTAAAAAGAAAAAAATTAATTAAATTGTTATATGTATCCAGTGATTATACTAAAGTTATTTTCCATTTAACTTCACCAGTTTTAGATTATTTTTATTTGTATTTTCACATTTGCCGTTCAAATACTGAGAAGAGACGGTGCGGTGATCAGCAGCCAGTTGAGGCACGTCACTGATTTGTGCCTCAACATGGATTATGCGCAATGACTCGGCTAACTGCTGGCCTGCTGTGCAGTGAGACCGTATTGCTATATGAATTATATTATACATTTCCATAGTTGAGTTAGCTGAGGTATATAATGTACAGTGTATTTTGTCAACAACTGTATGTGTGTAACGTATTTATTGTGCTGAGCGATCATAAAACTGGAGGCTCGTCTCATAACCCCGCCTCCTGGTGCCAAGCACCTCCGCCGCAGAATGCACCGCCCGACGGGAGCGCCACACCAACCAAAGCCCACACCCAAATCCTCCACGTGCAAGACCGAATCCACCCAAAAAAAGTCACTTAACAAGAAGCCAAAAAGTGCAAAAACAACAATGCTCGCGCGGCGCGCCGGAGGAGCCGTGAACAGGGACACAACATTAGGTACACCTGCAGACTGCAGCGAGGATTTCATATTTCATTCATTCACAACTCTTCCAACACGAACACCACTGCTCCCGCACTTATAAGTAAAGGTAAGACCATAATAACGTTTTTTTTATTAAATGTGCTTTTTTGTGTGCTACAGTTTGTAAGTGTAAAGTTAAAGTTAAGTATACCAATGATTGTCACACACACACACTAGGTGAGGTGAAATGTGTCCTCTGCATTTGACCCATCCCCTTGTTCACCCCCTGGGAGGTGAGGGGAGCAGTGGGCAGCAGCGGTGCCGCGCCCGGGAAGAATTTTTGGTGATTTAACCCCCAATTCCAACCCTTGATGCTGAGTGGCAAGCAAGGAAGAATGCTGGTATGAGCTTTTAAACATAACCCGTTAACTGCTGCCAATCAAATGGTGAATAAGATACTCTTTAGGGTTCATGTGTTTGTAAATCTGACTGTGATGAAGTCAGTGCCTCACCTGACATGAACCTCACCGCACGCCACTGATGCATTGTAACAGTTCAGTGGTGTAATAGTACATGCATTGTAACAGTGCAGTGGTGTAATAGTACATGCATTGTAACAGTGCAGTAGTGCAATAGTACATGCATTGTAACAGTGCAGTGGTGTAATAGTACATGCATTGTAACAGTGCAGTAGTGCAATAGTACATGCATTGTAATAGTACATACAAGCATTGTAGTACCGTAGTGTAATAGTACATGCATTGTAATAGTACATACAAGCATTGTAGTACCGTGGTGTAATAGTACATGCATTGTAATAGTACATACATTGTAATAGTACATTGGTGTAATAGTACATGCATTGTAATAGTACATACATGCATTGTAATACAGTGGTGTAATAGTACATGCATTGTAATAGTACAGTGGTGTAATAGTACATGCATTGTAATAGCACATACATGCATTGTAGTACAGTGGTGTAATAGTACATGCATTGTAATAGTATATGCATTGTAACAGTACAGTGGTGTAATAGTACATGCATTGTAATAGTACATGCATTGTAATAGTACAATGGTGTAATAGTACATGCATTGTAAAAGTACAGTGGTGTAATAGTACATGCATTGTAATAGTACATGCATTGAAATAGTACAATGGTGTAATAGTACATGCATTGTAATAGTACAGTGGTGTAATAGTACATGCATTGTAATAGTACAGTGGTGTAATAGTACATGCATTGTAATAGTACATACAAGCATTGTAGTACAGTGGTGTAATAGTACATGCATTGTAATAGTACATGCATTGTAATAGTACAATGGTGTAATAGTACATGCATTGTAAAAGTACAGTGGCGTAATAGTACATGCATTGTAATAGTACATGCATTGTACTAGTACAATGGTGTAATAGTACATGCATTGTAACAGTACAGTGGTGTAATAGTACATGCATTGTAATAGTACATGCATTGCAATAGTAGAATGGTGTAATAGTACATGCATTGTAATAGTACAGTGGTGTAATAGTACATGCATTTTAACAGTACAGTGGTGTAATAGTACATGCATTGTAACAGTACAGTGGTGTAATAGTACATGCATTGTAATAGTACATACGCATTGTAGTACAGTGGTGTAATAGTACATGCATTGTAACAGTAGATTGGTGTTATCATGCATGCACTGTAACAGTAGAGTGGTTTAATAGTGTGTGCGTTGTATTAGTAGAGTGGTGTAATAGTACATGCATTGTAATAATACAGTGGTGTACATGCATTGTAGTACAGTGGTGTGATAGTACATGCATTGTAATAGTACAGTGGTGTAATAGTACATGCATTGTAGTACAGCGGTGTGATAGTACATGCATTGTAATAGTACAGTGGTGTAATAGTACATGCATTGTAATAGTACAGTGGTGTACATGCATTGTAGTACAGTGGTGTGATAGTACATGCATTGTAATAGTACAGAGGTGTAATAGTACATGCATTGTAGTACAGTGGCGTGATAGTACATGCATTGGAATAGTAGAGTGGTGTAATAGATAGATAGTGCTTTATTGATTCCTACAGGAGAGTTCCCTCAGGAAAATTAAAAACGCATAAAAGCCTGTGTAATAGTACATGCAATTTAATAGTACAGTTTTGTAATAGCGCATGCATTGTAATAGTACAGTGGTGTAATAGTACATGCAATTTAATAGTACAGTTTTGTAATAGCGCATGCATTGTAATAGTACAGTGGTGTAATAGTACATGTATTGTAATAATAGAGTGGTGTAATAGTACATGCATTGTAATAGTAGAGTGGTGTAAAAGTACATGCATTGTAATAGTACAGTGGTGTAGTAGTACATGCATTGTAATAATACAGTGGTGTAATAGTACATGCATTGTAATAGTACAGTGGTGTAGTAGTACATGCATTGTAATAATACAGTGGTGTAATAGTACATGCATTGTAATAATAGAGAGGTGTAATAGAACATGCATTGTAATAGTACATAATAATAATAATAATAATAATACCTGAGATTTATATAGCGCTTTTCTAAGTACCCAAAGTCGCTTTACATGTTAAAATACATGTATTGTAATAGTACAGTGGTGTATTAGTGCATGTATTGTAATAGTACAGTGGTGTAATAGTACATGCATTGTAGTACAGTGGCATAATAGTGCAATAGTATCACCATTATTCACCACGAGGAAGGAAAATATACATTTGAGGTTCAGTTAATAGTTAAAACAAATGCATATAGTTGAGCTGTTTAAAAAAATCATCATATTAAATAAACATTGTCAAAACTTTTTTTTGTATTTTTGTATGTTTGGTGTTTTACTTCCTGTCTAGCACTATTATTTTTTTTGTTCCACTTCCTGTTTAAAACAAATGCTTGTAGTTGAGCTGTTTAAAATATATATATTAATCTTTAATAAACAAACTGTCAAGACCTGTTACTTCAGGCCTGACTTTATTTTGTATTTTTGTATGTTTAGTGTTTATCTTCCTGTCTAGCTCTCTTATTTTTTGTTCCACTTCCTGTTTAGAACAAAATGCATAGAGTTGAGCTGTTTAAAAAAACTCATAATATTAAATAAACAATCTGTCAGGGCCTGTTACACAGGCCTGAATTTATTTTGTATTTTGGAATGTTTGGTGTTTAACTTCCTGTCTAGCGCTCTAAGTTTTTAAAAAAATGCATACAGTTAAACTGTTTAAAAAAAAATCATAATATTTAAATAAACTGTCAGGACCTGTACCAGGCCTAACTTTATTTTGTATTTTTGTATGTTTGGTGTTTATCTTCCTGTCTAGCGCTCTTATATTTTGTTCCACTTCCTGTTTAAAACAAATGCATTTAGTTGAGCTGTTTTACAAAATTTATTAATCTTTAACAAACAAACTGTCAGAACCTGTTACTTCAGGCCTGACTTTATTTTGTATTTTTGTATGTTTGGTGTTTATCTTCCTGTCTAGCTCTCTTGTTTTTTGTTCCACTTCCTGTTTTAAACAAATGCATATAGTTGAACTGTTTGAAAAAGTATCACAGGCCTGACTTTATTTTGTATTTTTGTATGTTTGGTGTTTAGCTTCCTGTCTAGCGCTCTTATTTTTTTGTTCCACTTCCTGTTTTAAACAAATGCATGTAGTTAACCTGTTTTACAAATTATATTAATCTTTAACAAACAAACTGTCAACACCTGTTACTTCAGGCCTGACTTTATTTTGTATGTTTGGTGTTTTACGTCCTGTCTAGCGCTCTTATTTGTAGTTCCACTTCCTGTTTAAAACAAATGCATACAGTTGAGCTGTTTAAAAAAACCCTAACCCTAAACCTAATCAAGAGGGTTTATGGTCCAGTGTCACCTGTCTCGCGATGCTGGATAATTTTGTCAACCGTCTATGTGTGCTGTCATCACGCTGACAAGCTGGTTGATTTCCTGGAGAAGTGTCACGCCTTGTGCACTCCCGAGCTGCACTTGGCTTCTTTAGACAATAAATACACTTTTTACCGGCACGCCGTCCACCGTTTCCTCATCTCGGGGTCACCACCCCCGCTACTGAACGTAACACAAACTGCAGAGGCGGGGCATGGTTTATAATGGTGCGACCCCAGGACGCAGAGAAGGCAGGCAAAACAAAAAACAAAGACGAGGCGAAAACGCAAAATATAACAATTAGCAGGAGAATAAATGCACAGCATGAACCACACAACCCAATAAGGATTGATCAGTTCCACAGTTATTGATATAATCTCAAAGACTAAATGCTTGGATTGTGTTGACCAATTTTTTGTGTTGGTTTGACGTAGGGAAGGTCTGATCGAGTGAATTTGAAACAGCGCACGTCAGGGTTGGTTTGATGAAGAAGGCCGCGGGACGATGAAGATGGCCGGATCCATCATGCCGACATGGGGCCGCTTCCTTCCAACTGAAGGGCTTTTGATCTTGTGAGCTTTCAGAGGGAGGACTGAGCACAGATGACATCGTGCATCAAGGCAGTAGGCTGGAGCTAATCAATAGCTCGATGCACAACATGGCCATCCTGTTCTTTGTCATTGTGCTCCGACACAACAGGTCCAGGACTTGTTTCATCCTCACATCTCAACATGTTATCCCTCGTTAATGAGACACAGGAAGAAAGTCTGTGATATACAGTAAAAAATAAAAAAATAAAACAGAAAACTGGCAGATCAGTCACCAGGATTTTACAGTAAAAAGTAAACGTGGTACAGTTTGTTTTTTCATTTTTTTCATTTACAGTAATGCACTGTAAAAAACGATTAAAGAAACTGTACAATTCAAATATGGGTGGTTGATGAGCCCTTTGTGTAATTGTGGGTTGCTATATCTCTTTAAGGCTGTTCAGGAATGCAGCTGTCTGTGGATTTTAAATTATTCATTATTATAATTATTTATTTTCTTTCATTTATTTATTCACTTATTTTACTTGTTAGGGGACAAAAACAGCATTTAACAACTTATGTCCAGTGCATGTGTATGAAAAGCAGTAAACAACAAAAAAAAAACGACCGCAGACTTTATGGTTAAAAAAAAGTAGCAGTTTAGTCGACAGAATTTTATCGTAAAAATAAAAGTACTGTTTTTTTTCATTCACAGTAATGCACTGTAAAAATGGTCTCAAATTTTATGTAAAAAATGGCAGCTCAGTTGCCGAAATTTTGTTGTGAAAAAAATGTCCATAATGCATTGTGAAATATCGACCAAAGACTTTATGATTAAAAAAGTAGCAGATTATTTGACAGAATTTTACCAAAAAAGAAAAAGAAAAAAAGTGGTACTTTTTTCATTTACAGTAAAGCACCTTAAAAAAAATAAACAGAAAAAACAAAGACTTTATGGCTAAATTAGTCGACAGAATTGTACCGTGAAGATAAAAGTGGTACCGTTTTTGTAATTCACATAAATACACTGTAAAGAATGGCGGAAGATTTTATGAATAAAGAAAAAATGGCAGCTTTGTTGCAGAATTTTAATGTGAAAAAACAGTGGTATCGTTTTTGTTTTTTTCATTTACAGTAATGCACCGTAAAGTAACGACCGTAGATTTTATGGTTAAAAAAGTATCAGATTAGTCAATAGAATTTTACCGTTAAAAAAAAGGGGTACTTTTCTTTCATTTACAGTAAAGCACTGTAAAAAAAAAACAAAGACTTTATGGTTAAAAAAGTAGCAATGAGTTGACAGAATTTACGGTAAAATACTAGTACCTTTTTTTTTTTTTTTTTACAGTAATGCACTGTAAAAATTGTCTTAAATTCTATGGAAAAAATGACAGAAGACCAAAGACTTTATGGTTAAAAAAAGTAGCAAATTAGTCGACAGAATTTTACCGTAAAAATTAAAGTGGTAACTTTTTTTTTTTTTCATTTACAGTAATGCACCGTAAAGTGACCGCAGACTTTATGGTTTAAAAAGTAGCAGATTAGTCGACAAAATGATACCGTAAAAATTAAAGTGGTTTTTTTTTTTTCATTTACAGTAGAGCGCTGTAAAAAAAAAAAGTAAAAACAACAAAGACTTTATGGTTAAAGAAGTAGCAGATTAGTCTACAACATTTTACTGTGAAAATAAAAGTGGTAATGCATTGTAAAAAATTGCGGAAGATTTTATGAATAAATGTGTGAAAACAGTGGTATCGTTTTGTTTTTTTGGTAATACAGTAATGCACCGTGAAGTAAAGAACGAAGACTTTACGGTTAAAAAAGTATCAGATTCGTTGACAGAATTTTACCTTTAAAAAAAAGGGGTACTTAAAAATTACAGTAAAGCGCTGTAAAAAAAAATAAAAAAAAAATAAAAAATACTTTATGGTTAAAAAAGTAGCAGATTAGTCGACAGAATTACCGTAAAAAAAGGGTACTTTTTTCAAAGTACTGTAAAAAAAAATAAAAAATTAAAAATACTTTATGCATAAAAAAAAGTAGCAGATTAGTCAACAGACTTATACCGTACAAAAAAAAAAAAAAAAAAAGTTCTACTTTTTCTCCCTTTATGGTACAGCACTGCAAAAAATAAAATAAAGAATAAAAGAACAGATAAAGACTTTATGGTTAAAAAAGTAGCAGGTTAGTTGACAGAATTTTACAGTCAAAATAAAAGTTCTACCGTTTTTTTTAAAATTGAATTTACAGTAATGCACTGTAAAAACGGTGGTAGATTTTATGATTAAAAAAAATGGCAGCTCAGTTGCAGAATTTATGTGAAAAAACAGTGGTATCGTTTTCTATTTACAGTATTGTGCTGTAAAAATTACCATTACTTTACGATAAAAATTATGTCACTCAGTCTCCAGAATATTACCGTAAAAAAATAAAAGTGGTACCGTTTTTCCATTCACAGTAATGCACTGTAATGTCAACAGATAAACATTACAAAACATTACAAATCGTCAATTGTCAGAATTTTACAGTAAAAATACAATTTTTACATTGATGCACTGTAAAAACAATAATCATATATTTTACAGTAAAAAAACAAAACTGTCAGCTCAGTCGCCATATTTTTTACCATAAACATAACAATGGTGTCGTTTTTCACATTAATGTGCTGTGAAAACTGAAAATTTTATGGTTTAAAAAATGGCAGCTTAGTCGCCAGAATTTTACTGATAAAACAAAAATGGTAACGTTTTTCCATGTACAACAAAACACTGTAAAAACAACGGCCGCATATTTTACCGTTAAAAAAACGACAACCTGTCAACACTCAGTCGCCAGAATTTTACCGTTAAAACAAAAGTGGTATTGTTTTTTTCCCCCCCGCTTTTACACTAATTTACTGTAAAAACAACAACCGTGGATTTTGCGGTACGAAAAACTGGCGAGTCTGTTGCAGAAATTTACTGTAAAAATAAATGTACTGTAAAAATACATTTACTGTAAAAAATAAAAGCTGTACTGTAAAATCGACCGCAGAATTTACAGTTAAAAACTGGCAGCTAATTCGCAAGACTTTTACCAAAAGAATAAAACTGGTACCCTTTCTTAAATTGACTGTAATTTGTTGTAAAATCATAGTAAATTTTTACGGTAAAATTTTGAACTGCAAATTTTTTATTGTTTTATTGTTTTGTTTTTTACTGTTTTTTTTTTTTTTTTACATTTCCTATGGATCGTATGAGAATCATAATGAATCTAAATGAATGATGTTTGGTAATCATGAAAGGGCACATATTACTGAAGTGAATGTTTGGATGACTCCACGCGCAATATGATGTGCAGCGTCCGCCTGCTTCCCACAAAGCCTACAGGTCTCGACCGCCATGTTTGTGCAGAAAATCTCAAGACTGACCATAACGCTAATGAGGGAGGCTCGTCGCTATGGCAACAACACGACTCCCACGTGCGCCGAGTGGCGATGACAAGCGATCACGCGGGGCAACAGGCGTGCGTGCTTTAATTAGCATGATTTAAGAACATCTTCTTCTTAATTTTTGGCGCTCATCTTTTTATTTGACAAAAGCTGAGAGCAGCGATTCGTTTTTTTTGCGTTCTCGTTCCAGGCTTTTCGATTCTGAAGCGTTTGTGGAACCACCTTTGCACTCACACATTAGTTGGGTACACACAGACACTTTGACCATTCGACAGCTTTTACCGTGTCTGTGCTGTAAATATGGTGAAGCCTGGGATACTTTGCAAGAAGAAACCCATTCAAGATATTTAGTGTGCATGTTGTGATTGTGTGAATGTCCAAGCATGCACACAATTAAGATTCTACACCAAAAAAATAATCTATTTATTATTATTATGGTGTGAATGTCCAAGCATGCACACAATTAAGATTCTACACCAAAAAAATAATCTATTTATTATTATTATGGTGTGAATGTCCAAGCATGCACACAATTAAGATTCTACACCAAAAAAATAATCTATTTATTATTATTATGGTGTGAATGTCCAAGCATGCACACAATTAAGATTCTACACCAAAAAAAACTATCTATTTATCATCATGAAAATGGATGGATGGACTTGATTGTGTGAATGTCCAAGCATTCACACAATTAAGGACAGCTGGGCGCGGTTGGGAGAGTGGCTGTGCCAGCAACCTGAGGGTTCCTGGTTCAATCCCCACCTTCTACCAACCTAGTCACGTCCGTTGTGTCCTTGAGCAAGACACCTCACCCTTGCTCCTGATGGGTCGTGGCTAGGACCTCGCATGGCAGCTCCCGCCATCAGTGTGTGAATGTGTGTGTGAATGGGTGAATGTGGAAATAGTGTCAAAGCGCTTTGAGTACCTTGAAGGTAGAAAAGCGCTATACAAGTATAACCCATTTAGTACCATTTACAATCAACATTCTCCATAAAAATCATCTACTTATGATTATTATTGTGTGAATGTCCAAGCATTCACACGTCAGATTCTACACCAACAAATCATGCAGTTATGATTATTATTGTGTGAATGTCCAAGCATTCACACGTCAGATTCTACACCAACAAATCATGCAATTATGATTATTATTGTGTGAACGTCCAAGCATTCACACATGTCAGATTCCACACAAAAAAGTATTTATTTCTTAAAATGATTGTGTAAATAACACAATTAAGATTCTACACACAAAAAATATGTATTTATTATTAGTATTGTGTGAATGTCCAAGCAATCACACACTTAAGATTCTACACAAAATCATGTATGTATTAGTATTATTATTATTATTGTGTGAATGTCCAAGCATTCACACATCAGATTCTACACCAAAAACATATGTATTTGTTATCGTTATTGTGTGAATGTCCAAGCATTCACACAATTAAGATTCTAAACCAAAATGGTTCTATTTATTATTATTATTGTGTAATTGTCCATGCATGCACATAATTAAGATTCTACACCAAAAAAATAAAAAATATTATTATGATTGTGTGAATGTCCAAGCATTCACACACGTCAGATTCCACACAGAAATCATCTATTTATTATCAATATTGTATAAATGTCTAAGCATTCACACAATTAAGATTCTACACCAAAAATATTGTATTTATTATTATTATAGTGTGAATGTCCAAGCATTCACACATGTCAGATTCTAGACCAACAAATTATGTATTTGTTATCATTATTGTGTAAATGTCTAAACATTCATACAATTAAGATTCGACACCAAAAATATTCTATTTATTATTATAATTGTGTGAATATCCAAGCATTCACACAATTAAGATTCTACACCAAAAAATCATATAACAATCATAATTATTTTCTGAATGTCCATGCATTCACACATGTAAGATTCTACACAAAAAAATAATCTATTTATTATCATTATTGTGTGAATGTCCAAGCATTCACACATGTCAGATTCCACAAATATAAAACATTTATTATTATCATTATTGTGTAAATACCTAAGCACCCACACAATTAAGATTCTACACCAAAATGTTTCTATTTATTATTATGATTGTGTGAATGTCCAAGCATTCACACATGTCAGATTCCACAAATAAAAAACATTTATTATTATCACTATTGTGTAAATGTCTAAGCATTCACACAATTAAGATTCTACACCGAAAAAATATATATTTATTATTATGATTTTGTGAATTTGAAATCATTCACACATGTCAGATTCCACAGATAAATCATCTAGAATGTTCCATTCAAATAAACGGACAAAGCCATAGTCCTACAATGCCCCAAATGTTGAGCCATTTTTTTTAATACACACTATCAATCAATCAATCCATGTTTATTTATACAGCCCTAAATCACAAGTGTCTCAAAGGGCTGCACAAGCCACAACGACATCCTCGGTTCAGAGCCCACATAAGGGCAAGAAAAAACTCACCCTTATGTGGGCCTCACCCTCACTACACCTTCAAACAAGAACTCCTAACAGTAGCTCCTTGAATTCCTTGAATTCCTTCTAAGTCTATAACAAGATCTGATAGCTCAGTTACAGCTCTTTTTATTACCAAATATGTGTTATATGTGTTTTATGTTGCACGATTGCACCAAGAAAAATTCCTAGTTTGTGAACCCGTTCTCAAACAATGGCAATAAAACTATTCTGATTCTGATATAACGAACGCAAAACATGTGTTCCATTTCCCCAAATAATAACGGAATATAAGCCGTAGATATATACGTTGTGAAATAAGTTATTTACACAGAAATAATTTGTAAATGTTTACGTACCTTAATTTTTTCTAAACGGTGTCTGTAACACAGCAGTAAAACGGCTGATCAAACAAAACAGAAGTCATCGTCATGGACCCACTAACTGCGAAAGCTAGCGCTCCAATTTAGCCAAACAGACTCAATAACCCCACAGAGACGTTTTGGTGAATTTACTGAGGAATGTGTGAAACTGAAACAATACAAAAATAATGCTAATATAAGTTAATAAAACTAACACAGACACTCATAAACGTGTTAGCACAATAGCTCATGCTAACGACGCTAGCTTCCTTACATTACGATTGCACGTACACATATGCATGAAAACACTCCTGCAGACATCACACATGGGGCGGTTTAGTAAGTAACAATTGTTGTAGTTATATTGTAAAACTTACAAACGTCGCTCGGAGTGTTGAATGAAGAATCCATATGAGTAAAAAACCCTAAAAAAAGAAAAGCTATACTCGTATACATGGAAGAACACCTGCAGTGAGTGAACTTGTTCATAAGATGGCGCCATGGCACAAGCAATAAAACACTTTCTATGGTGTATTTGCTATTTTTATTATGGCTGTTATTGGAGGAAAAACCCATCAATTATCTGCGCCGTCTTGTAAGCCGCAGGGTTCAAAGTTTAGGAAAAAAGTGACGGCTTACAGTCTATAATTTACGGTATGATACAAACCAAAGCAGAAAGTCATATAACCCCAATCACCTCTTCCCGAGTTAATGGCACGGGTAACAAAGGCGTTTTTGATCCACCTACGATCCCGTCATTTGATGACTAACACAAAAGGACACTGGAACCAGGAGCAGCACCTCAGCACAGTCCAATGAGGTTTGCGGTACTCAAGTAATGAACACGAGCGGCTTCTCTCTCCGCCGACTGGGTCGTGTGTGCTCTAATCAAATAAAAGAAGGCCCTATTCGGGAAGAAGTGTGACTGCTGGCTAATGGCGGCAATTACCCCGCTTTAGAAAAGTGTGTCTTTGAAAGCGGGATTGAGGTGTTGGGGAATCGTAGCCTGCAAGGAGGTCCGAAGTGTGAGCTTTCGCGTTGAAAGGCTCCGATTGGGAAGTCAGTCCCGGGGGTTCCAGAGACAATACTGACATGCACGGAGCCGACTTGGCCCAAAACTCAACGTGCTGAGAGCCAAAAGCTCACCCAGCTCATGTTGCTGGCGGCTCACAAAGTACACCAAGTTTTTCCTTCCATCCCTGGAGCCAGCATGGACATGGTGCGGCATGTACAGTTTTAATCTTTCGACTTGTCATAGTCGGAACTGGTTTGCTAGCTTCTGCCCATAGTTGACGATCAGTCGAAGCCAGGGCGCTGGTGAGAAATAAACAGATGGTGATATGGAGTAGTGCGGTGATTCTCAAATTGTGGTTCCCGGGCTCCACCTAGTGGTAGGCAAAATTTTCCGGGCTATAGAGCGCTCCGGTATTTAAGCAGCACACATTTTTAGAAGAAATACATATTTTTACACAAATAAGCCGCAGATATATAACGGTACAAAATATTTTGTAAATGTTTATTTACATACCTTAATTGTTTCCAAACAGTGTCTGTAACGCGGCAGTAAAACGGCTGCTCAAACAAAATAGAAGTCATTGTCCTGGACCCACTAGCTGCGGAAATAGCTGTCCAATCAGCTAAACAGACTATGACTTCTCTACCGGATGTGTGCTTATTCTACTGTCATTTACAAACCCCGTTTCCATATGAGTTGGGAAATTATGTTAGGTATAAATTTAAACGGAATACAATGATTTGCAAATCCTTTTCAACCCATATTCAGTTGAATATGCTACAAAGACAACATAGTTGATGCTCAAACTGATAAACTTTTTTTTTTTTGCAAATAATCATTAACTTTAGAATTTGATGCCAGCAACACGTGACAAAGAAGTTGGGAAAGGTGGCAATAAATACTGATAAAGTTGAGGAATGCTCATCAAACACTTATTTGGAACATCCCACAGGTGAACAGGCAAATTGGGAACAGGTGGGTGCCATGATTGGGTATAAAAGTAGATTCCATGAAATGCTCAGTCATTCACAAACAAGGATGGGGCGAGGGTCACCACTTTGTCAACAAATGCGTAAGCAAAATGTTGAAGAGTTTAAGAAAAACCTTTCTCAAGCAGCTATTGCAAGGAATTTAGGGATTTCACCATCTACGGTCCGTAATATCATCAAAGGGTTCAGAGAATCTGGAGAAATCACTGCACGTAAGCAGCTAAGCCCGTGACCTTCCATCCCTCAGGCTGTACTGCATAAACAAGCGACATCAGTGTGTAAAGGATATCACCACATGGGCTCAGGAACACTTCCGAAACCCACTGTCAGTAACTACAGTTGGTCGCTACATCTGTAAGTGCAAGTTAAAACTCTCCTATGCAAGGCGAAAACCGTTTATCAACAACACCCAGAAACGCCGTCGGCTTCGCTGGGCCTGAGCTCATCTAAGATGGACTGATACAAAGTGGAAAAGTGTTCTGTGGTCTGACGAGTCCACATTTCAAATTGTTTTTGGAAACTGTGGACGTCGTGTCCTCCGGACCAAAGAGGAAAAGAACCATCCGGATTGTTATAGGCGCAAAGTGTAAAAGCCAGCATGTGTGATGGTATGGGGGTGTATTAGTGCCCAAGACATGGGTAACTTACACATCTGTGAAGGCACCATTAATGCTGAAAGGTACATACAGGTTTTGGAGCAGCATATGTTGCCATCCAAGCAACGTTACCATGGACGCCCCTGCTTATTTCAGCAAGACAATGCCAAGCCACGTGTTACATCAACGTGGCTTCATAGTAAAAGAGTGCGGGTACTAGACTGGCCTGCCTGTAGTCCAGACCTGTCTCCCATTGAAAATGTGTGGCGCATTATGAAGCCTAAAATACCACAACAAAGACCCCCGGACTGTTGAACAACTTAAGCTGTACATCAAGCAAGAATGGGAAAGAATTCCACCTGAGAAGCTTAAAAATTGTGTCTCTTCAGTTCCCAAACGTTTACTGAGTGTTGTTAAAGGGAAAGGCCATGTAACACAGTGGTGAACATGCCCTTTCCCAACTACTTTGGCATGTGTTGCAGCCATGAAATTCTAAGTTAATTATTATTTGAAAAAAAAAAAAAAAGTTTATGAGTTTGAACATCAAATATCTTGTCTTTGTAGTGCATTCAATTGAATATGGGTTGAAAAGGATTTGCAAATCATTGTATTCTGTTTATATTTACATCTAACACAATTTCCCAACACATGGAAATGGGGTTTATATTAAGAATGTTAATTTATGGATATCTTGAAATAGTCTTTCTACATGACATAAATGCTCATCAAAAGATATATTTTTCAGACAGAGAGTTACAGGAATGTACACGTTATCCCATGTTTACATCTCATTGTGCAACATGTGAATGTTTTAAGTCGATTGAGTTTCCCCTCAATCGACTTGGTCACGAGTGGGTTTTTGATGGCGCCGGTGTCCCCAAGCTCACTGAGCTCTTGAAGCGCTTTCTCCACAGCTTGGATTAGCTCCACGACTTTTCGCGGCTGGTTACTTTTGACGGGTTGCATTCTCTGCAACTCCTCCACTATCTCTATAGCAATGGATGTCCGGTTGCCATAGTGATTCTCCAGAACACGGAAGATGTCATCGGCAGTGTTATGAGTGGTGAGACGAAGGTCTTTCCTGATCTTGTCCTCAACACTGGCCAGCAATTGGGCCTTCTTTACCTTCTTGGAACCAGTTGGTTCACCTTGTCTCTGGAGTGCTTCCCAGTCCCTTTTCCACCTGTAGAATTCACGTTTGTTTCCAGTGAACTTAGGAAGGGCTGTTGGTTTCAACTTGATGGCTGGCACAGGATGACTGGGAGCAATTGGTTCCCTCCTGACTTCTTCCTTTATCCTCTGTTGTATGAAGTCAGCCTTCTTGGAAATCAGCCTGGTGGTCTGTAGTTCCAGACCTTTTAAGGTTGCCAGGATTTCAACTACTGTATCTTCAGGGACCCATTGTCTCCACCGACCATGCACCTCCTTTGCAGTCTTTACCAGTCCTTCCAGGTGGTTCAGCATGAACTCATATCAATCCAGGTTCATATCCTCCGGTTCCACAGTAGTGGTGCATCTACACTCCTCATCTGCTGCCAGAAGAGCTATGGACACTTCATCTTTTCCAAACTTGTTCCACGGGGCCTTCTGGAGTTGACCTTTGACCTTCGCCCGCTTTGACTCACACTCCTTTGAAGTATTATCCAGGACTTCTTGTTGCTCTTGGGTGAGTTCACTTTCTCCATCTTTTAGCTGTGTCACATGTTTGGCCTCTACCTTGTCATTGGCTTCCATGACTTTGTCAACTGCTGTGATGAGTGTCTTGAAACTGTCTCTAAGCTCCTCCTCAGACAAGTCATCATGGTTTCTGGTGAGGCTGTTGACAAGGCGGGTGAATGATGCTTTTGCAGTTGTCCTTTCGGTCTTTAGCTGGTCAAGCACCTTCTTGTCAGCCATATTTAAAGCTCAAGTGGAGTTGGAGTGAATTTGGTGAAATGAACTTCAGTCTTTGGTCTGGGGTTTCTGGACCATCCTGGTTTCCAGATCTCCTTTTCCTGGTTGTCCAGTGGGGGAACGTTTTTTCACTGTCAAGTTATGTTTTGTTTGTTTGTGCTCTCCCCTAACTTGAAAAGGGTTTTGACTTTTTGACCAGGGGTTACACTGGGACTTCACTCTTTGTTTTAATCCAATGATGAGACAAATCTCTGTTTCTCCTTTTATTTTGGACTTGATTGTCTCTTTTTTCATGAAATAATTGTAAGGTGAAAAACCGTCAGCCACCCTGGTCTCTGTAAACTGTTGGGCACTACTGTATTTGGCAAATTCTCCTAGAGCAGTGTTTGTTGGCCTGAAGTTTGAGCTGGAGCTGCAGACTTAAAAGGAGTGGATTTGATTGCTTCAGGTGAGAGCCTTCCTGGTTGCTGATGGTCTTCAGAATTGGACATGAGGCCCTTCTGTTTGGATGAAGGCTTTGGCCTTGTGTAGAGTTTGCCAAAACAGTGTGTTTGTAAACAGATCCGTGTTTTGAATTTGTGTCTCCGTATTTTAATCTGTGTGTTTGTAAACAGATCCGTGTTTTTAATTTGTGTGTCCGTATTTCGATTTGTGTGTGTGTGTAAAACAAAAAATCTGTCTATCCGTACTTCGATGTGTGTGTGTCGAAAATAACGTGCGTGTCTGTGTATTCAGATTCGTGTGAGGCGGGCGCCATGATTGGCTGTCTTTTTACACGTGACTTTAGTGACTCTTCTAAGATGTTTTTTATGTATGAATCACTTCTTGGTCTGGTTCCCCCTTATTTATGTTCTTTTATGTGAAGCGAATCCAGCCGCTCCAGTTTGCGGTCACAGGACATCTTTGATGTGTTGGGTCCTAGAGCCAACACAAGTCTAGGTAAAAAAAAAAAAAAAGCTATTATTACAATAAGATCTGAGGCTACCTGAACTGATCACTTTGGGGGAATGTCAGGCTTTTTAAAAGATTGAGAAGCTATTTCTATTGGGGGCTGTACTTGTTTTAAATTACTTTTTTATTGAAACATTCTATTTTTCTTTACCCATTGCCTGTTTTTATGTTTATGTTGCAAGTCATTTGTGACAACATTTGCGTGTATAGTGTGTGACTGCTACTGTATTTTGTAGTTGTTACACGTACAGTATTTGTGAAACCTGTTTTTGCTGCCCTCATGGCCAGGTCGCTCTTGTAAAAAAGATTTTCATCTCAATGAGTTTTTACCTGGTTAAATGGGGGCGGGGGGTGGTGGGGGTGTTACCTTTCCACAGTTGACATACTTCACACAAAAGTCACAATTTCTCCATGATTGTTGGTCCAAAGCCAAAATGAGGGTAATACGTTTTTTTTATTTTTTGGTCGTTTGTGTGGGGTTTTTTTAAGTTTATTTCGCCATCGGGTGCATGTAGGGCAGCCTGCTGGTCACGAAACACTGCAAGACTGTAGCAGCAGAGTTGTGTCCAATACGGCAGCAAAATTATACTTTCACAAAATAAAAGCATGTGTTTATGAGCTGGAATATGTTTAGAACTACAAAACCCAAAACTAGTAAAGTTGGCACGTTGTGTAAATGGTAAATAAAAACAGAATACAATGATTTGCTAATCCTTTTCAACCTATATTTAATTGAAGAGACTGCAAAGACAAGATACTTAACGTTCAAACTGGAAAACTTTATTTTTTGTAAATATTACCGTAATTTCCGGACTATAAGCCGCTACTTTTTCCCCTCGTTCTGGTCCCTGCGGCTTATACAAGGGTGCGGCTTATTTACGGCCTGTTCTTCTCCGACACCGACGAAGAGGATTTCGGTGGTTTTAGTACGCAGGAGGAAGACGATGACACAATGATTAAAGACTGACTTTTCATATACCGGTAGGCTGGTTATTTTGATAACGTACATGCGAGCACTTTGTATTACTTTGCACCGTTGTATTATTTGTACTCTGCACGAATGCTTTCGCCATGTCAAAGATGTGAAAGTTTGATTGAAAGATTTATAGTTAATAAATGGGACGCTTTGCGTTCCCAAACAGTCATCTCTGTCCCGACAATCCCCTCCGTGGTAGCAGGAACCCCTATATACTACGGTAATTACACATCAAAACCCTGCGGCTTATAGTCGGGTGCGGCTTATATATGGAGCAATCTGTATTTTCCCCTAAATTTAGCTGGTGCGGCTTATAGTCAGGTGCGGCTTATAGTCCGGGAATTACGGTAGCTCATTTTGGAATTTGATGCCTGCAACATGTTTCAAAAAAGCTGGCACAAGTGGCAAAAAAGACTGAGAAAGTGGGGCGAGGGTCACCACTTTGTGAACAAATGGGTGAGCAAATTGTCCAACAGTTTAAGAACAACATTTCTCAACCAGCTATTGCAAGAAATTTAGGGATTTCACCAACTACGGTCCGTAATATCATCAAAAGGTTCAGATAATCTGGAGAAATCACTGCATGTAAGCGGTGATATTACGGACCTTCGATCCCTCAGGCTGTACTGCCTCAAAAAGCGACATCAGTGTGTAAAGGATATCACCACATGGGCTCAGGAACACTTCAGAAAACCACTGTCAGTAACTACAGTTGGTCGCCACATCTGTAAATGCAAGTTAAAACTCTACTATGCAAAGCGAAAGCCATTTATCGACAACACCCAGAAACGCCGCAGGCTTCGCTGGGCCCGAGCTCATCTAAGATGGACTGATGCAAAGTGGAAAAGTGTTCTGTGGTCTGATGAGTCCACATTTCAAACTGTTTTTTAGAACTGTGGACGTCGTGTTCTCCGGAACAAAGAGGAAAAAAACATCTGGATTGTTATAGGCGCAAAGTTGAAAAGCCAGCATCTGTGATGGTATGGGGGTGTATTAGTGCCCAAGACATGGGTAAATTACACATCTGTGAAGGCACCATTAATACTGAAAGGTTCATACAGGTTTTGGAACAACATATGTTGCTATCCAAGCAACGTTATCATGGACGACCCTGCCTATTCCTCGTCCAGCAGGGATGATACTTGTAAGAAACTTACTTTAGGCGAGGATTAGTCATTTATAAGTAGCTAAAACACTGCCAATTGTGGATGGATGTTTGCTAGCCATGTCTTAAAGCACCTCTTCCTCAGGGTGTTTCAGTGTTATAACTTCACCTTCATCATCAGTTTTTAGGCCAAAATGCGTCCATTCTTCCTTTTCTGTCTACATACTGTGTCTGCTTGTAAGTACTCTGTGATTGTTCGCTGCCGAAAACGCTCCTCTACTCGTAAAGCCAAAAATGTCATGACGGCGCGCAGTCATGCCCGTTAAATTTATTTTTTTTAAATTAGGAACCGGTACTTTTCAAACAGAGTATAGTACTGTTTTTGATTCATTACTACCGCGATACTATACTAGTACTGGTATACCGTACAACCCTACTGCATACTTGCCAACCCTCCCGTTTTTACCGGGAGATTCAGCGCCTCTCCCGATAACCTCCCGGCAGAAATGTTCTCCCGACCAACTCCCGGTATTCAGCCGGAGCTGGAGGCCACACCCCCTCCAGCTCAATGCGGACCTGAGTGGGGACAGCCTGTTCTCACGTCCGCTTTCCCACAGTATAAACAGCTTGCCTGCCCAATGACATCATAACTGTAGAATGATCGAGGGCGAGTTCTTGGTTTCTTATGTGGGTTTATTGTTAGGCAGTTTCATTAACGTCCTCCCAGCGCGGTAACAACACACAACAACAGCAGTCACGTTTAGTCTACCGTAAAGCAGTTCGTCTGCCGTAAACAGCAATGTTGTGACACTCTTAAACAGGACAATACTGCCATCTACTGGATAGCCTCCAGAACACTGAAATTCAAGTATTTCTTTTATTTATATGTATAATAAAATACATATACATATATATATATATATATATATATATATATATATATATATATATATATATATATATATATATATATATATATATATATATATATATATATATATATATATATATATATATATATATATATATATATATGTAAAATACTTGAGTTGGTGAATTCTAGCTTAAATATATATATATGTAAAATACTTGAGTTGGTGAATTCTAGCTTAAATATATTCCCCTCCCCCCCCAACCATGCCCCCCGCCCCACACCAACCACGCCCCCCCACCTCCCGGTATTGGAGGTCTCAAGGTTGGCAAGTATGCCCTACAGGGCATTCAATCGATCTCAACTGGACTGTTTGGCTCATGCGAATAGGCTTTATCAGTTCGTGCTCATAGACTTAGATTGGTTAGATCCAGTCCAGTCGGTGCCAAAACCCCAAATATGTATACTCCAAAACCAGGAGGGTGTGCCTGGGCAAGGATGGTTTTGCCTTATCGTAGTGAGAAAAACAACTGTTTTGATGCAAACGAGCAAACCTAACTGTCAAAGTCAACAACAGTCGTTGAAGGGTAAATTCCCCTCGTTAGCATTGTGTGGCAGAACGATTGCTGTGGATTGACTACTACTGGTCCAAAATAGTCTGAATCCCCCGCGTCAGCATTCCATTCAGTTGTAAACAAATGGCACTGTGACCAGAATGTTCCTAACTCCTGTTATTTGTTGGAGGCTAAATTGCAGAGTCTTTTCGGAATGGTTGAAAGGACAGTGTTGTATGTGGGAGAGAGGTGGTGTTCTCTGTTCAGAGATATTTTTTCAACCTTGACATAAATGGCTTCCATCACCCCTCTTTCGTACCATCCGTCCTCCCTGTCCAGAATCTCATAGGAGTGCTGTTTCTCCCTGAGGTGCAGGTAGACCGCTGAGTCTTGGCCTGAAGAGTTTGCCCGTCTACGTTGTGCCATGTATCGGCTTAGTGGTTGTTTTGTTTCCCCAATATATGAATCAGTGCATTCATCATTACACTGGATAGCATACACCAGATTGTTTTTGTGGGTGTGTGGTGTCCGGTCTTTAGGATGCACCAGTCTCTGTCTCAGGGTCTTGCCTGGTTTGAAGTGCACTGGCATGTTGTGTTGCTTTCTCAGATAGACCTGATACGTATGGAATGACAATATTTTTGCGTCGGTCAACTTTTTCCTCCTCATCCACTCTGTTCTTGTTATGTCTGGAACTGGATGCACTTTTTCACAAACGACCAGCTGGGGTAACCACAGGCTTCAAAAGCCCTCAAAACCTGACCTGGATGAATGAGAACATTCGTAGACTTATTTAATTTTATGTTAATTGGATTGGTGTTGAACTTTTATGGTAAATTAAATATAACTAAACAAATTTTCCGCTTGTATTTTACCGTTCAGTTATAAAAGTGAAGGCGTTATATTTCCCTACGGTCTAACATAACCTTTTATCTTCCGCTTTTTGAAATTACACACACACACACACACATAAAGGCTTCCCTGAAAAGCGGAAATGTCTTCCAAAATGCAAAACTGTGTTCACAGAACCCTTTCCGGGTGTCCTGTGATATATTTTGTAGATATGCAAATATGACATTTCTCTGTTGTGATTGCTTCTTCGTTCGCTGCTCTTTCCGTCCTTCCCTCAGTCAGTGAAAGGTGAGACGTCACCTGTTCATTGGCTGGAAACACAACTTCATCTATTCGGTCCCGACAAATCTTCATATTCAACACGAGTAGATCGTTATCAACGGAACAAGCGGCTGAGTAAGTGAAGAGAACCCAGGAAATTAGCGGGAGTTGAAGAGAGATAAACAACATGTTGCATCGCCTGCTCTGAAAATTACAAAGAGAATTTTGCATTTATTGTAATGACACCGAGTTGTGTGTCTGACTCATTATTTAAACAGCTTGAGGCCATGAAACTGCCTGAGAGCAAAAATGGGAGAGCTTATTTATTTTCGACAACAAACCCATTTTCTGTATAATTTCTTCTTTTTAATCAATGCGAAAACCGATTATTCCAAGTAAATAAACATGGCATCAATACAATTAAGGCATAAATGCCAATCCTACCAATTTTTCCAGGGAGAGTTCCGGATTTTTGCCCCCCTCCCGAAAATCTCCCGGGGCCACCATTCTCACAAATTTCTCACAATTTCCACCTGGACAACAATATTAATATTATTTTGTCGGATTTTGCAATGCAGCTGTGAGTGGCAGGTGACAACAAGTGGCCAACACTGTTCAATTATTGTAACGTCTGTCGAAGCGCTTTTTGGAGGACAGGGATTCCTTTGATCACTTTATTGAGCATACCTGTTCATATTTGGCTGTAACCACAACAAAAAGATCAGCAAAATACTTTCATCTAGCAAAACTGGTCATTTTCTGCCGTACAAACCAGACTTAAACCAACTCTTTGTCATGATGCGTTTATGGCCACACAAAAAGTCAAACGACTCCAACACCACACAAAGTGTAAATTCCAGGTTGTTACACTCTGACTTCCCTACCAGATGTGTGCTTATTTTACGGGCATTTATTAAGAATGTTATTACTCATGAAATGCTGTTACTAGATTACACAAATGCTCATTAAAAGATGTATTTTACAGAC
>NC_084745.1:13039525-13152025 GCF_033978785.1 Entelurus aequoreus | reverse complement strand
TTTGGTCAGCAACGCAACACAATGAAGTCCACTTTTACGATAAACATCGTCCGATCCGAAATGTGCTCTCAGCATGACGTTAACATTAGCATGGCGAACATTCATGTAAAAATGTCGAAAATGTACTCATGTAACATTAGTTAGATGCATAAGTTGTCGAAATCAGTGACGTGCGGTGAGGTTCATGGCTGGTGAGGCACTGACTTCATCACAGTCAGATTTACAAACATATGAACCCTAAAGAGTATCTTATTCACCATTTGATTGGTAGCAGTTAACGGGTTGTGTTTAAAAGCGCATACCAGCATTCTTCCTTGCTTGGCACTCAGCATCAAGGGTTGGAATTGGGGGTTAAATCACCAAAAATGATTCCCGGGCGCGGCGCCGCTGCTGCCCACTGCTCCCCTCACCTCCCAGGGGGTGAACAAGGGGATGGGTCAAATGCAGAGGACAAATTTCATTACACCTAGTGTGTGTGACAATCATTGGTACTTTAACTTAACCTTAACTTTACACATACAAACTGTAGCACACAAAAAAGCACATTTAATTAAAAAAAACGTTATTATGGTCTTACCTTTACTTATAAATGAAGTCCATGCGCCGCTCCTTTTGAACAAAAGCATCGATAACTTGTTTAAAGAAGTCTTCCTTATCTTTCTTCGGTTTTAAAAGTCTCTCTGTCTCGATGGAGATCTTCCTTTAATTATTACTTCCTGCTTTGATTGAAAGTCCAGTTTAGAAAACTGTTTTATTTTAGATATGTAATCCTCCATGGTAAAAGTCCAGGCGAGAGGAAAAAATAAATGATCGCTAACTGTTGCTGCTTTTTGTCACTTATTCTGCAGCCGAGTAGTCGCAAGAATGATCCCTGGGATCACTAGCGCCCTCTACCACCATGAGGCGAGATTACTGCGAGCCTCAGCCAGTGCGTCTTCGCAGCCGTTTTATGATTGCTCAGCACAAGAAATACGTTACACACATACAGTTGTTGACAAAATACACTGTACATTATATACCTCAGCTAACTAAACTATGGAAATGTATAATATAATTCATATAGCAATACGGTCTCACTGCACAGCAGGCCAGCAGTTAGCCGAGTCATTGCGCAATCCATGGTGAGGCTCAACTGGCTGGTGACTCACCGCAAGTCTCTTCTCAGTATTTGAACGGCAAATAATAATCATCTAAAACTGGTGAAGTTAAATGGAAAATAACTTTATAGTATAATCACTGGATACATATAACAATTTAATTTTTTTTTTTTCTTTTTACATTTTTTTTCTTTCCATGATGGCACGTGAGGCCCCGCCTCACCTGCCTCCCCTGACTGCACGTCACTGGTCGAAATGTAATCAAAAATTACTATGGAAATGTCGCAAATCTACTTTTGTAGCATTAGTTAGCTAGATACATTGTTATGTAGCATGGCGAACTGTCATGTTCATGTTTGAAGGATGAGGCTGTTGATAGCAAGTAACTTAGTTTTTAATAACTCCCGTTCTCTACAACAGTGGTCCCCTATCACCGGGCCACGGCCCGGTACCGGTCCGTGGATCGATTGGTACCGGGCCGCACAAGAAATGTAATTTTTTTATTTATTTGTTTTATTATTATTTTTTTATTGTATTTTATTTTATTTTTTTATTTTTTATTAAATCAACATAAAAAACACAAGATACACTTACAATTAGTGCACCAACCCAAAAAACCTCCCTCCCCTATTTACACTCATTCACACTCATTCACACAAAAGGGTTGTTTCTTTCTATTAATATTTCTGGTTCCTACATTATATATCAATATATATCAATACAGTCTGCAGGGATACAGTCCGTAAGCACACATGATTGTATTTCTTTATGACAAAAAAAAAAATTAATAATAATAATAATAATTTGTTCAACATACTTAACATGCAAATTGACTTTTCTTTGTTTATAAGTTCAGTCTATCAGGCCTTTTGATTTCTCCTGCGGACCTTCTTAACTCGGGTTCATTTGGAGTAGGTGTGTTATAGTCAGCGTTACAGTCCATAACAGGTGTGGGTATTACCTGAGATTCATCACAAGTTACACTGAGCTCACCAACAGTCCCTTGAGGAGTCTTTAACCCTGTAACACCCCTTGTTGTAAAATTACAACGTTACCTTTAACCATCCTAAAAAACAATCCGTTATATATATATATATATATATATATATATATATATATATATATATATATATATATATATATATATATATATATATATATATATATATATATATATATATATATATATATATTGTTTTTTAATCACATTTACATAGTCATTGGGTCCTATTGTTCAGTCTCACAAGGCTATTGGATCGTACATTTGTTTATAAGTCACGCCTTCTGGCCATGAACTCACACAACCTCTCAAGGTTTCCTTCCAACAACATCTTTGTTTCATTGGACTGGATTCATCAGATTCAAGTAAGTAAAATGTATTTTATATATTTGTTGGTTGTTATTACAATGTCTAGAGCATATGTAGTTATTGTGGAACAGATGCATCAAATTTCATTTAGAGCTTGTTATATAATTGTTGCAATTATACAACACTGGGTGAATGTGGTAGTCAAAATGCTGGCTTGTTGCAGTGGGCTCAAATAGGTTGTATTGTAAAGTAACCATTAAATGTTCATACAACGTGAGTACAAATACAGAAATTCTGCTATCATTAAAGGCCTACTGAAATTAAAAAAAATTATTTAAACGGGAATAGCAGATCCATTCTATGTGTCATACTTGATCATTTCGCGATATTGCCATATTTTTGCTGAAAGGATTTAGTAGAGAAAATCGACGATAAAGTTTGCAACTTTTGCTCGCTGATAAAAAAAAGCCTTGCCTGTACCGGAAGTAGCGTGACGTCACAGGAGCTAGTATTCCTCACAATTTTCCTTTGTTTACAATGGAGCGAGAGAGATTCGGAGCGACAAAGCGACGATTACCCCATTAATTTGAGCGAGGATGAAAGATTCGTAGATGACGAACGTTACAGTGAAGGACTAGAGAGGCAGTGATGGACGTATCTTTTTTCGCTCTGACCGTAACTTAGGTACAAGCTGGCTCATTGGATTCCACACTCTCTCCTTTTTCTATTGTGGATCACGGATTTGTATTTTAAACCACCTCGGATACTATATCCTCTTGAAAATGAGAGTCGAGCACACGAAATGGACATTTAAAGTGACTTTTATCTCCACGACAATACATCGGTGACACACTTAGCTACTGAGCTAACGTGATAGCATCGTTCTCAAATGAAGATAGAAACAAAAGAAATAAACCCCTGACTGGAAGGATAGACAGAAGATCAACAATACTATTAAACCATGTACATGTAACTACACGGTTAAAAATTCTCCGCCTGGTAAGGCTTAACAATGCTGTTGCTAACGACGCTAAGGCTAATTTAGCAACTTAGCAACCGGACCTCACAGAACTATGATAAAAACATTAGCGCTCCACCTACGCCAGCCAGCCCTCATCTTCCCATCAACAGCCGTGCTCACCTGCGTTCCAGCGATCGACGGCGCGACGAAGGACTTCATCCGTGGGTTTGGCGGCAAGCATCGGCTAGGCGTAGTAAGTAGTCCTTGTTGTGTTGCTGTAAGTATTGTACTTAGCCGCTAATACACCGATCGATCCCACCTACAACGTTCTTCTTTGCAGCCTCCATTGTTCATTAAACAAATTGCAAAAGATTCACCAACACAGATGTCCAGAATACTGTGGAATTTTGTCGAAGAAAACAAGAGGTTTTTGTATCGGGTCGATGGGGTCCAACCACTTCCGTGGATTTTGTGACGTCACGCGCATAAATCATATCCAAAGGAGTTTTTCAACCGGAAGTGTGGCTGGAATTTTAAAATTGCACTTTATAAGTTAACCCGGCCGTATTGGCATGTGTTTCAATGTTAAGATTTCATCATTGATATATAAACTATCAGACTGCGTGGTCGGTAGTAGTGGCTTTCAGTAGGCCTTTAAAGCCCAATGTTGCAATATTACAACATTTCTCTAAAAACACACATAAGCATTCAATTCAATTTCTGCATCAAATGCCTCCTACAACAACATCTCAAAGGTCAAATATATTTTTTTTTTAGGTTTTTCTATATTTGGGTCTTACAGGGTTAACAGACTGCGACGATTGCGTCTGAGGATTTGTCCATCATCAGTTCTCACCGTGTAAGATCGTGGAGCAACTTCTTGCAGGACTGTTGCTTTTGTACTCCATCCAGCAGTACCCTCAATCCTGACTGTGTTGTTGGTAGTCAGTGGAGGAAGACGCTTGGTTGTTTTGTCATAAAATGACTTTTGCATCATCTTCTGTTGTCGTAGCTTATGTTCAATCTTTGAGGGATTATTTTTGCTTTATTATGTTGTTTGAATGACTCGGCAAGGTTGTTCGTAGCTTCCTCTTCATCAGCAGTTCAGCTGGTGATAGACCGCACTGAAGAGGTGATGCTCTGTAGCTCAATAAAGCCAGATACGGATCAGAGTCTCTGTCAGTTGCTTTCTTTAGGAGTTGCTTGAGAATGTGAACTCCTTTTTCCGCTTGCCCATTTGATTGTGCATAATGTGGGCTTGACGTCACATGCTGGAAATCATATTGCACTGCAAACTCCTGCCATCCTTTGCTGCTGAAGCATGGGCCGTTGTCGCTCACTACAGTGTGTGGAATGCCATGCCTGGCGAAGATAGATTTAGCATGTGTTAATACACAAGTTGACGTTAAAGGCCTACTGAAATGAATTTTTTTAAATTTAAACGGGGATAGCAGATCTATTCTATGTGTCATACTTGATCATTTCGCGATATTGCCATATTTTTGCTGAAAGGATTTAGTATAGAACAACGACGATAAAGATTGCAACTTTTGGTATCTGATAAAAAAAAAAGGCTTGCCCCTACCGGAAGTAGCGTGACGTAGTCAGTTGAACATATACGCAAAGTTCCCTATTGTTTACAATGATGGCCGCATGAAGTGAGAGAGATTCGGACCGAGAAAGCGACAATTTCCCCATTAATTTGAGCGAGGATGAAAGATTTGTGGATGAGTAAAGTGCAAGTGAAGGACTAGTGGGGAGTTGAAGCTATTCAGATAGGGAAGATGCTGTGAGAGCCGGGGGTGACCTGATATTCAGCTGGGAATGACTACAACAGTAAATAAACACAAGACATATATATACTCTATTAGCCACAACACAACCAGGCTTATATTTAATATGCCACAAATTAATCCTGCATAAAAACACCTGCGTGTTTGTTATGCTAGCTCCTAGCTCCTCTGCTAGCTCCTAGCTCCATAGAACACGCCAATACAATTCAAACACCTGATCAACACACACAATCACTCAGCCCAAAAGACCGTTCACCTAACCCAAGGTTCATAAAGCTTATATATTTTTAAAAAGTTACGTACGTGACGCGCACATACGGTACGGTACGTGTTATGCTAGCTCCTAGCTCCTATGCTAGCTCCTAGCTCCATAGAACACGCCAATACAATTCAAACACCTGATCAACACACACAATCACTCAGCCCAAAAGACCGTTCACCTAACCCAAGGTTCATAAAGCTTATATATTTTAAAAAAGTTACGTACATACGCAAAAAAAAGTTGCGCACATACGGTCAAGCGATCAAATGTTTAGAAGCCAAAGCTGCATACTCACAGTAGCACGTCTGCGTCTTTGTCATCCAAATCAAAGTAATCCTGGTAAGAGTCTGTGTTGTCCCAGTTCTCTACAGGCGTCTGTGTATCGAAGTCAAAAGTCCTCCTGGTTAGAGTCTCTGTTATCCGAGTTCTTCCATCTTGACTGCATCTTTCGGGAATGTAAACAAAGAAGCGCCGGCTGTGTACTGTTGTGGCTGACTACGTTCGAAAAATACGTCCATTTCGCACCGACAACTTTCTTCTTTGCTTGCTTAGCTTCCTTCTCCATAATGCAATGAACATGATTGAAACAGATTCACGAACACAGATGTCCAGAATACTGTGGAATTATGAAATGAAAACAGAGCTTTTTCGTATTGGCTTCAATGTGGAAGGCATACCCGTGTTCCCCGGTCTACGTCACGCGCATACGTCATCCTCAGAGGCGTTTCGAACCGGAAGTTTAGCGGCAAATTTAAAATGTCACTTTATAAGTTAACCCGGCCGTATTGGCATGTGTTATAATGTTAAGATTTCATCATTGATATATAAACTATCAGACTGCGTGGTCGGTAGTAGTGGGTTTCAGGGAAGTTTGAGTAGTAATCCACTACAACTAAATAGTCTTTACCTCTGAGATGAAACAAGTCCATTCCTACTTTGTGCCATGGTGCCATAGGCTCTTTGCTCTGCTTGTTCCTGTGTTTCTGGCCTGTTTCACATTTATTTATGAGTGTTTCAATGTCTTTGTTCAGTCCGGGCCAGAAAACCGACTCTCTCGCCCTCCTTTTGCATTTTTCGATGCCGAGATTGTCACACCGCGGTGAGGGATGTCTTGTCTTGGTTTTTTCTGTCTTGTGAATTGCATGTTTTAGTTTGAAAAGTAACCCTCCTCTCGTTTCAGGTCACTTGCCCTTCCTTTTGTGTCATCAGTCTGACGTCATCCCTGTTCCCTGATTGTTTCCACCTGTTTCCTATTACCCTCATGTGTTTTATAAGCCCACTCCTCCGTTTGTTCTGTGCCAGATTGTCTCGTTCATTCGTACTTTCCAGCATCTATGCCCATGTCCATGCCTTGCTTTGTCCCCTGATAATGTTCCATGTTCTTGAATCCCTTTGTGGCTATTTTGAGTTTTCCTTTTTCCTCCTCAGCAGAGTGATTTTTTGTTATTGACCTTATTCAGCCGAAGTGGTAAGTTATCAGTTATTTTCCTCAATTTTTGAGTGACTATTTTTGTTATACTTTATTAAATAAGATAATGTAGAATTTTTCATAGCTGTTGTTTATTCCTCCCATTGGAGCGTTTTTGGTTAATACATTTTATAGCATTTACTGCGCCAATTATTAGTTCGTCTTTGGTTTTGTGTTTTCCTTCGTTCGGAGTGATTTTCAGTTGTTCCTATTTTTTGGAACCTTTTCTCGTCGAGTAGTTTTTTGGTTAATTATAGAATTGTATTCCTTGACTTTGGAGGTGAAAGGAAGCTGCCAAAATAAAAGCGTGTCAAGTTCCCAACTCTGCATCTGAGTCCAATCCTTTTACCTAGCCGTGACAGAGATGGCCTTCAGTATCCTGTGCAAAATGTAATAATAATAATAATAATAGATTTTATTTGTAAAAAGCACTTTACATTGAGCAAACAACCTCAAAGTGCCACGGTGTTAAAAAAGAAAAAAAAAGAAAAAGAAAAAAAAAGAAAATAGTAATAATAATAATAAAATATAATAAAAAATAAATAAAATATAAAACTAGAAACAGCCCAATAGCTAGAACCAGCATGCATATCTATAAAAATCTATAAAAAGGCTTTTTTTAAAAGATGGGTTTTTAAGCCTTTTTTAAAAGCATCCACAGTCTGAGGTGCCCTCAGGTGGTCAGGGAGAGCGTTTCACAGACTGGGAGCAGCGGAGCATAGTTCGTAGCTTTGTCCTTGGAGGTTGGAGGAGGTTAGCCTGTTTGGAGCGGAGGTGTCGTGTGGAGGATTTGGGGGTGAGCAGTTCTTTAAGGTAGACGGGGGAATTTCCATGGAGGCACTGGTGAGTTAGTAAGGAGATTTTGAATTCAATCCTGAGTGGAACAGGAAGCCAGTGAAGGGATTTGAGAGTTTGTGTGATGTGGTCATATTTCCGCACTCTCATCAGGATCCTGGGTCAAATTCTGATGTCCATTCTCAAAGCCTGTGGAATAACAATCCTGCCCTTTCTCAACAGCAGTCCATCCACAGTACTGAGCTCACCTCCGACGTGGTAAAATTGCGGACATGAACCAGCCGGCCATCCCTCATTTATGTTCCTCATGACATGCTGTAGCTCAGCATCCGTCGCTGTAGCCTCAGCTGTTTGTCTCGACTTTGTGTCTGACACAGGCAGTGTAGCAGACATCATGTTCACATGACACTATGTCCTCATCTGTTGCACTCACACTGTCGCCTGTAGTTGCTCTGGATAGGGCATCAGCAAGGACTAGGTGTTTACCTGGAGTATATATCAGTTCAAAATCATACCTTTGCATCTTCATCATTAACCGTTGAATCCGCGGTGACATTTCATTCAGATTATTTTTGATGATGGCAACCAGCGGTCGGTGATCAGTTTCAACTGTGAAGGACGGCAGGCCGTACACATAGCTATGAAACCGCTCCAAACCATATGCCAGTCCCAAACATTCTTTTTCAATCTGAGCGTATCGACATTCAGATTTTGTCATAGCTCGAGATGCATAGGCTACCAGTTTCCAGTGCTCACCCTCAGCCTGGAGTAGAACGGCACCAATACCATCTTTGGAAGCATCTGTTGATACTCGTATCCTCTTTCTGTGGTCAACACAGGTGCTGTAGTCAGTGTGTTCTTGAGTTTTTGCCACTCATGCTGATGTTTCACTGTCCATTTGAACTCACAGTCCCTGTGCAGAAGCTCTCGTATGCAAGATGTCTTTGCTGTCAGATTGGGAATGAATTTACCTATAAAATTGACCATCCCCATGATGCGTAGCACACCGGTTTTGTCTGTGGGCCTTGGCATGTTCTGTATTGCACGTATTTTTTCTTAATCTGGTTGGACACCACGTGCAGACAGCTTGTCTCCAAGGAAAATAATCTCTTGAACACCAAACTCACATTTAGTTTTGTTGAGTTTTAGTTTATATCCAATTTTGTATGCGTTCCATAACTCTGTTCAGTCTCTCATTGTGCTCTTGGGCTGTGGAGCATGGCGAACATTCATGTAAAGACGACGAAAATGTACTCATAACGCTAGTTGAGTGCATAACTTGTTGAAATTTGATCTAAGATTAATGTGGAAATGTCGTAAATCTACTTGTTAGCATTTTTAGCTAGATACATGTTATGTAGCATGGCAAACATTCATGTAAAGTAGGGCTGCGAATCTTTGGGTGTCCCACGATTTGATTCAATATCTATTCTTGGGGTCACGATTCGATTCAAAATCGATTTTTTTCCGATTCAACGCGATTCTCGATTCAAGAACGATATTTTCCCGATTCAAAACGATTCTCTATTCATTCAATACATAGGATTTCAGCAGGATCTACCCCAGTCTGCTGACATGCAAGCAGAGTAGTAGATTGTTAGCTAGATACATGTTATGTAGCATGGTGAACATTCACATAAAAATGTCGAAAATGTACTCATATGTTAGTTAGCTGCACAGCTTGTTGACATTTAATCAAAGATTAATGTGAAAATGTCACAAATCTACTTTTATAGCATTAGTTAGCTAGACACAAGTTATGTAGCAAGGCGAACATTCATGTAAAGATTTCGAAAATGTATTCATAACGTTAGTTAGCTGCACAGCTTGTTGAAATGGAATCCAAGATTAATGTGAAAATGTCGCAAAATACCTTCATAGCATTAGTTAACTAGAGACATTTTTATGTAGCATGGCAAACATTAATGTAAAGACGACGAAAATGCACTCATAGCGCTAGTTGAATGCATAACTTTTTGAAATGTAATCAAAGATTAATGTGGAAATGTCGCAAATCTACTTTTGTAGCATTAGTTAGCCACACGCATTGTTATATAGCATGTATAGAAAAATCTGTTTTAAAAAGATTTAGTGTATAAAAATTCAGTGTATAAAAATCAGCGTAAAAAAATCAGTGTATAAAAATCAGTTTAAAATATAACTATATAGTGTAAAAAATGTTAATGTTTTTCAAATTCTGTGTAATAAAATGTAAAGTAAAAAATTAAATGTAAAAAAAATTCAGTGCAGAAAAATGTCAATGCTGAAAAATGTATTACGTTTTCAGCACAATTTGATGTAGAAAAATTTTTTTTTCCAAAATTCAAACGCAAAAAATATTTCGTAATAAAGACAGAAATTAACCTTCATACAACATACTCAGGTTTTGTTGTAACAATATTATTATGCCACACATGGTTCTTTATAATATTATTATGCAACACATGGTTCTTAATAATAATATTATTATACCACATATGGTTCTTTATAATAATATAATTGTGCCACACATGGTTATTTACAATAATATTATTATGCCACACATGGTTCTTTATAATAATATTATTATGCCACACATGGTTCTTTATAATATTATTATTATGCCGCACATGGTTCTTTATAATAATATTATTATGGACACATGGTTCTTTATAACATTATTATGCCGCACATGGTTCTTTATAATAATATTATGCCACACAAAGTTCTTTATAATAATAATATGCCACACATGGTTCTTTATAATAATATTATTCTGCCACACATGGTTCTTTATAGTATTATTATTGTGCCACACATGGTTCTTTATAATAATATTATTATACCACACATGGTTCTTTATAATAATATTATTATGCCACACATGGTTCTTTATAATATTATTATTATGCCGCACATGGTTCTTTATAATATTATAATTATGCCGCACATGGTTCTTTATAATAATATTATTATGCACACATGGTTCTTTATATTATTATGCCGCACATGGTTCTGTATAACAATATTATTATGCTACACATGGTTCTTTATAATAATATTAGTATGCCGCACATGGTTCTTTATAATAATATTAGTATGCCGCACATGGTTCTTTGTAATAATAGTATTATGCACACATGGTTCTTTATAATATTATTATGCCGCATATGGTTCTTTATAATAATGTTATTATGCTACACATGGTTCTTTATAATATTGTTATTGTGCCACACATGGTTCGTTATGATAATATTATTATGCCACACATGGTTCTTTATATTAATATTAATATGCCACACATAGTTCTTTATAATAATATTATTGTGCCACACATGGTTCTTTATAATAATATTATTATGCCACAAAAAGTTCTTTATAGTATTATTATTGTGCCACACATTGTTCTTTATAATAATATTATTATACCACACATGGTTCTTTATAATAATATTATGCCACACAAAGTTATTATATAATAATAATATGCCACACATGGTTCTTTATAATAATATTATTCTGCCACACATGGTTCTTTATAATAATATTATTATACCACACATGGTTCTTTATAACAATATTATGCCACACATGGTTCTTTATAATAATATTATTATACCACACATGGTTCTTTATAATAATATTATTATACCACACATGGTTCTTTATAACAATATTATGCCACACATGGTTCTTTATAATAATATTATTATACCACACATGGTTCTTTATAATAATATTATTATACCACACATGGTTCTTTATAACAATATTATGCCACACATGGTTCTTTATAATAATATTATTCTGCCACACATGGTTCTTTATAGTATTATTAGTGTGCCACACATGCTTTCAGTCCACAGTTGTTTCCCGAGCAACAAACAGCTGATAAACGACTGTGGTCCCCCCCCCCCACCCCCCTCGTCTGACAGTGTTGACAGGTTCCTTGTTTCACACGCTCGGAGGACTCCCCTCATCAGCTAATTTCACCGCGGCGTCCTCAGAAGCTGACGTCTTCGGGGAAATGTCATTTTTAATTAAATCCCACGTCCTTTAAGATAAGCACTTTTCCACCCAGGGCGTGACGTTGTCAGGAGCCCAGGAGCATGACGTCTGTCTGTCAAGATTAAACATTGTGCCTCAGCGTTCTGTGTTTTTTTTTTCCTTTCGTCTTCTTCCAGTAAACTCAAGTTCTTTATGCCTTGCCCAAAACAAACCTGAATAAAACATATTTCTTGGTTCAGATCTGATAAAAATGGTTTTCGTTCAGAGCAAAAACTCCATGTGATGTTAAAGCATGTCCTATTCTGATGATACATGCCCTTATTTTCATTGTTTTAACATTAATGAGCATCATTATTGATCCCCAATGGAAATTGCCTGCCTCTGATCACTAATCAGGAGGGGTTTTTCTGCCAGCGTTTGATGAACATGTGCTGGCCTGCTGCTAGCCTTTGTTTACTACCTATGTTCTGTCCTTAATCCAATCACTTTCTTACCTGCCATCTCTGCATCCTGGGGTCACGCCAACATGCGCTTCCCTGACTAGGGTTGTGACGACATACCCATTCATTTATGTGTGTGTGCGCGTGTGTGTGTGTGTGTGTGTGTGTGTGTGTGTGTGTGTGTGTGTGTGTGTGTGTGTGTGTGTGTGTGTGTGTGTGTGTGTGTGTGTGTGTGTGTGTGTGTGTGTGTGTGTGTGTGTGTGTGTGTGTGTGTGTGTGTGTGTGTGTACGGTCAAACGAGACACAATTAATTAATTAAATACTGTACATTTCTGAAAAAATACTTAATTGTGTCATCAAATGATTAAAGTTAGAACTAAATACATAAATATGACATTCATTTACTTAATGGAAAGGACATTTAATTGTTTTATTTAGTAAATTAGTTTAATATTTGAATAATTATTAAATAGTTTAATCGATTATTTATTTTATGATTTGATTAATTATTTAGTGATGTAATGATTTGATTATATTCCATGCATTTAATATAGAGTATATTACATTTTGTAATCATTTATTACATTTGTTCAATATTCAATTAATTATTTGATAGTTTAATCAATTATTGATTTAATTATTTATTTATTTTGTGATTTAATTATGTATTTGCCTGAACGTATCAATTGATTAAAGTTAGAATTAAACATATACATATGTCATTAATGTATTTAATGTAAAACAAGTAAAAGTATTTATTTTGTCATTTAATAAACTAGTCTAAGATTTAATTAATTTAATTTCATGATGTATTAATAATTTTTTGATTAAATCAGTTAATTTGATGTAATATATTGAACCTAAAAGGACATTTAAATAATTTATCATTTATTAATTACTTCAATATTTACTTCATTATTGAATAGCTTAATCAATTATTAATGTCATGATATAAATAGTTATATTGTGATTTAATGACTTATTTACTTAAACATATCATCAATTTATTCAAGTTAGAATTAAATACTTAAATATTTCATTAATTAATTTATTGTAAAAGTAAATTTATTTATTTAATCATTTAATAAATTAGTTCAAGATTTTATTAATTAAATAGTTTAATTATTTATTGATTACATTATTTTGTGATTACATTGTTTAATTTAATCAAATTTCATTATTGAAAAGCACATTTAATTAACTAATCATTTAATAAATTAGTTTAATATTAATTGATTATATAATAAATTGATCATTATTGACTTCATGATTTAATTATCAATTTTGTGATTTAACGATTTATCTACTTAATTGTGTTATCAATTGATCATATTTCATTATTTTATTTAATAAATGTTTTCAATATTTAAATAATTATTTAATAGTTGTATCCAGTCATGATTTATTAGTTATTTTTTGATTTAATGATGTATCTACTTAAGTGTCATAAATTGATTGCAGTTAGGATTACATACAGTACATGAACCTGTCAATAACTTATTTAATAAACTAGTTCAATATTCAATCTATTACTCGATAGTTTAATTTACAAATCCTGTTTCCATATGAGTTGGGAAATTGTGTTAGATGTAAATATAAACAGAATACAATGATTTGCAAATCCTTTTCAACCCATATTCAATTGAATGCACTACAAAGACAAGATATTTGAGGTTCAAACTCATAAACTTTTTCTTTTTTTTTTGCAAATAATAATTAACTTAGAATTTCATGGCTGCAACACGTGCCAAAGTAGTTGGGAAAGGGCATGTTCACCACTGTGTTACATGGCCTTTCCTTTTAACAACACTCAGTAAACGTTTGGGAACTGAGGAGACACATTTTTGAAGCTTCTCAGGTGGAATTCTTTCCCATTCTTGCTTGATGTACAGCTTAAGTTGTTCAACAGTCCGGGAGTCTCCGTTGTGGTATTTTAGGCTTCATAATGCGCCACACATTTTCAATGGGAGACAGGTCTGGACTACAGGCAGGCCAGTCTAGTACCCGCACTCTTTTACTATGAAGCCACGTTGATGTAACACGTGGCTTGGCATTGTCTTGCTGAAATAAGCAGGGGCGTCCATGGTAACGTTGCTTTGATAGCAACATATGTTGCTCCAAAACCTGTATGTACCTTTCAGCATTAATGGCGCCTTCACAGATGTGTAAGTTACCCATGTCTTGGGCACTAATACACCACCATACCATCAGAGATGCTGTTTTTTTTAACTTTGCTCCTATAACAATCCGGATGGTTCTTTTCCTCTTTGGTCCGGAGGACACGACGTCCACAGTTTCCAAAAACAATTTGAAATGTGGACTCATCAGACCACAGAACACTTTTCCACTTTGTATCAGTCCATTTTAGATGAGCTCAGGCCCAGCGAAGCCGACGGTGTTTCTGGGTGTTGTTGATAAACGGTTTTCGCCTTGCATAGGAGAGTTTTAACTTGCACTTACAGATGTAGCGACCAACTGTAGTTACTGACAGTGGGTTTCTGAAGTGTTCCTGAGCCCATGTGGTGATATCCTTTACACACTGATGTCGCTTGTTGATGCAGTACAGCCTGAGGGATCGAAGGTCACGGGCTTAGCTGCTTACGTGCAGTGATTTCTCCAGATTCCCTGAACCCTTTGATGATATTACGGAGCGTAGATGGTGAAATCCCTAAATTCCTTGCAATAGCTGCTTGAGAAAGGTTTTTCTTATGTGAATGACTGAGCATTTTAATGGAATCTACTTTTATACCCAATTATGGCACCCACCTGTTCCCAATTTGCCTGTTCACCTGTGGGATGTTCTAAATAAGTGTTTGATGAGCTTTCCTCAACTTTATCAGTATTTATTGCCACCTTTCCCAACTTCTTTGTCACGTGTTGCTGGCATCAAATTCTAAAGTTAATGATTATTTGCAAACAAAAAATGTTTTTATCAGTTTGAACATCAAATATGTTATCTTTGTAGCATATTCCATTGAATATGGGTTGAAAAGGATTTGCAAATCATTGTATTCCGTTTATATTAACATCTAACACAATTTCCCAACTCATGTGGAAACGGGGTTTGTATTATTGAATTCATGATTTAATGAATTATTTTGTAATTTAAAAGTACTTTTCACTATTTCATGTACCTGTGCGTCAGCGGGGCCATGAATTAATTACAAATGCCAAACTTACCCGTGAACGTAATCCAATCATTGCTTGCGTCTGAAACCAGGAAGTCTTTGCAAACCCGTACTTTTTGCGGAGTTGCCGCTAGATATTTTGGAGCTTGCAGAGCGTGGGGAAGCGAGACCTGCGGTAGAGGAATTTATCCCAGTTGTCACGTACAAAACGAAAGTCATTTCAAAAATAAACAAACAACGCAGAGAAGTTTGATTGCGCACCGATTCACACTTGTGACCAAGGAATACAACAAAACAAAGCGTCAATTCCATTTGACACGTAATGCGAGGTTAAAGCCCACCGCGGTCTCGTTGTCACGGTGAGGTTGCCTAGCAACCGGCGGATGCTGCAGGTAATGGCTGTCACTGGTAATGTTCACTCGCGCTCCCTAACCACGTTATGTTTGACCTTTTCTGGCCAGGAATGGTACTTTGTGTAAGCATGCACGCATTGTACTGCAGTAGTATTGGCATCGCAGCACACGCGTGTACTTAGCTTGTAGTAGAAGTGTGGACGGTTCATTCTGAAGCCATCGTGATACAGGTGATGAAAGTTCCCCTGGCATCAAACACACAAACACCGCTGCAAATACGCACTTTTTTCTTCTTCCTCCCTCGCTCCTTTTTGGCTCCGCCCTCCCCCGGCGGACATCTGTCTGCAGCTTGTTATCCGTTAGCGCGAGGTGGAGTGCGACAGAGTGATGATACACACACCACGTGTGCCGCTGACCCTGTGATGTGTCAAGGCTTGACTTTGTGCGTGTGCACATATTATTGTTGTTCGCGTATTAGTTCTGTCTCCATTTGTTCACATGCAAAGGTTAAAGGTTAAGAGACGCCGCGTGAGACATGTTGCCAGGCTGGCAAGTCGTGTTGAAGGAGGCCCGGCGTTCAAAAGGAACATCCTTGCGGAGACCGAACAAGATGGATGGATATTTATTGTCATTGCACAAGTACAACGACGCAACATGGATGTGCGGTGTGGACGCAACATTAATGCACAGCATTAATATTAAATTATATTAAATGATATGCAATGCACATCATTTAAGCATCCAGCACAATGTCAGAAAGGCAACGTCTCCAACACAACATAATATTATATTATATTTATGTTATATATTTATGTTATATGTTTATATTTATATACATATATATATTTTACGTCTCCAATATGACAGAATATTATATTATATTTATGTTATATATATAATAATATTTTAAATCCCCAACACGACACAATAATATATTATATTTAAGATATATATGTATATAGAATAATATTTTACGTCTCAAACAAACAAGACAATATTATATCATATTTATGTTATATATCTAAATAAATAAATATTTTATGTCTCTAACACAACACAGTGTTATATTTATGTTATTTATATGTATTAATATTTTACATCCCTAACATTACACAATATTATATTATATTTATTTTATATATATATATATATATATATATATATATATATATATATATATATATATATATATATATATATATATATATATATATATATATATATATATATATATTCATATTTTATGTCTCAAACAAGACAGAATATTATATTTATGTTATATATTTATATATATTAATATTTTACGTCTCCAACAGGACACAATATTATATTACATTTATGTTATTTATATATATTAATATTTTACGTCTCTAACATGACACAATATTATATTATATTTATGTTATATATTTATATATATTAATATTTTACGTCTCCAACACGACACAATATTATATTATATTTATGTTATATATTTATATTTATTAATATTTTACGTCTCAAACAAGACACAATATTATATTATATTTGTGTTATATATTTATATATATAATAATATTTTACGTCTCCAACACAACATATTTATGTTATATATTTTAGTCAACGTCTGGTGAGAATACAACACTTTTTTCTACTGACAAACCATGGATGAATGATGGATGGATGGATGGATGGATGGATGGATGGATGGATGGATGGATGCGTGAATGGATGGCTGGATCAATGGATGGATGGATGGATGCATGATGGATTTATGCTAGAATGAGTGGGTGGATGGATGCATGGATGGATGTTGGATAAATGGAGGTATGTATGCATGGATGAATTGGTGGATGGAAGCATGGATAGATGGATGCATGGATGGATGGATGGATGCTAGAAAGGATGGGTGGATGATTGATGCGTGAATAGATGGATGGATCAATAGATGGATCTATGCATGGATGGATTGATGCTTGAATGAGTGGATGGATGGATGGATGGATGGATGGATGCGTGAATGGAAGGCTGGATCAATGGATGGATGGATGCATGATGGATTGGTGCTAGAATGAGTGGGTGGGTGGATGGATGGATGGATGGATGCATGCATGAATGATGGCTGGATACATGGATGGATGGATGGATGCATGCATGAATGATGGCTGGATACATGGATGGATGGATGGATGGATGGATGCATGCATGCATGAATGATGGCTGGATACATGGATGGATGGATGCATGATGGATTCATGCTAGAATGAGTGGGTGGATGGATGGATGGATGCGTGCATGGATGGATAAATGGATGTATGTATGCATGGATGAATGGGTGGATGGATGCATGGATGGATGGATGCTAGAAAGGATGGGTGGATGATTGATGTGTGAATAGATGGATGGCTCAATGGATGGATCTATGCATGGATGGATTGACGCTTGAATGAGTGGATGGATGAATGGATGGATGTATGGATGGATGGATGGATGGATGCGTGAATGGATGGCTGGATCAATGGATGATGGATGCATGATGGATTGATGCTAGAATGAGTGGGTGGATGGATGGATGGATGCGTGAATGGATGGCTGGATCAATGGATGAATGGATGCATGATGGATCGATCCTAGAATGAGTGGGTGGATGATGGATGGATGCGTGCATGGATGGATACATGGATGGATGTTGGATAAATGGATGTATGTATGCATGGATGAATGGGTGGATGGATTAATTGGATGGATGGATGGATGCTAGAAAGGATGGGTGGATGATTGATGTGTGAATGGATGGATGGATCAATGGATGGATCGATGCATGGATGAATTGATGCTAGAATGAGTGGATGGGTGGATGGATGGATGCGTGAATGGATGCTGGATCAATGGATCAATGGATGGATGGATGGATGGATGGATACATGGATGGATGTTGGTTAAATGGATGTATGTATGCATGGATGGATGGATACATGGATGGATGTTGGTTAAATGGATGTATGTATGCATGGATGAATGGGTGGGTGAATGGATGCATAGATGGATTGATGGATGCTAGAAAGGATGGGTGGATGATTGATGCGTGAATAGATGGATGGATCAATGGATGGATCGATGCAAGGATGGATTGATGCTAGAATGAGTGGGTGGATGGATGGATGCATGAATGGATGGATGATGGATGTGTGAAGGGACGGATGATGGATGCATGGATGTGTGAAGGGACGGATACATGGATGGATGGATGCATGGATGGATGGATGAATGCCTGAATGGATGGATGGATGATTAATGCTAAAATGGATGGATGCATGGATGTGTGAATGGATGGATGGATTCATGGATGTATGAATAGATGGATGCATGGATGGGTGATGTATGTGTGGATGGACGGATGGATGATGGATGAATGGATGGATGCATGTGTGCATGGATGGGCGGGTCGATAGATGGAGGAATGGATGGATTCATGCATGAATGTATGATGTATGAATGGATGTTTGTAATATAACTGATATCAGCTGCATGTACTGTATATATAACTGATATCAGCTATATGCGTATATAATTGTATTATCTGTATGCTTATATATAATTAATACCAGCTGTATGCATATATAACTGATATCAGCAGTATGTTTATATAATTAATATCAGTTGTATGCGTATGTATAACTAATTTCAGCTGTATGCATATATGATTAATGTCAGCTGCATGCATATATCATTACTATTATCTGTATGCATATATATAATTAATGTCAGCAAGCTGTATGTATATATAACTACTATCAGTTGTATATAAACATAATTACTATTATCTGTATGGGTATATAATTGATATTATATGTATGCCTATATAATTTATATGATCTGTATGCATATATCATTACTATCAGTTGTATGGACACATGCAGAAACACTAAGAAGATGCTGATGGTTATTATCGTCATGGAAACTGGCTGAAGTAGAAAGCAAGCTCTCGCTCTGTGGGCCTCTGGGAGAATGGGGTGCAAGTAAGGGTATTATTGTGTTGGACTGGTGCCAAAGAGTCACTCCCTTACACACGCACACGCACACACACTATGCATGCTTATGTATTAATGTGAAATCAGAAGTAATAAGAATTAGCAATAACAAGATGAGAGCTCCCTCTGCTGCAGTTCAATGTAACTGTAGGACCAAAGATCCTTGTCATGAACAGACTCCTCACTTTGACATATATCCATAAACCGTTTCAGTGTAAAACAATAATATGTAACATAAAAGCACACGGCAAACCCTAATCTGGCTTGTGAAGGACCCCCGACAAAATATCTATATTTTATTGTTAATATTATAATATCATTATCACCATACTGTATTTTTCAAAAAAGTATGCGAGTGTTTATGTTGTCACCGTGCGGCTTTGTTGGTGTGACCCCATGATGCAGAGACATAAAGGTGAACATGTCTTAATCAGGAGACTAAGGAAGCACCAGCGTGGCCACAGTAGGGAGCAGAACACTCGGCCAAGTAAAATAGCAAATAGCAATAAAAATAGAACGCAGTTTGTACATTCAAACGATGAAACGACGCTGGGGGATAAACCCTCCTGATTGCCAATTAGGGATAGGCGAGCCTACTGATTCCAACCAGGAACAGGTGAGCCTCGTGATTGCCAACTAAAGGTACATGCAAGCCGCCAGATTGCCAATTGGGAACAGGTGAACCTCCAAATTGCCAATTAAAGGTACATGTAAGCCTCCTGATTACCGACCTTGAACAGGTGAGCCTCCTGATTGCCAACCTGGAACAGGTGAGCCTACTGATTGCCAATTAAAGGAACATGTAAACCTCCTGATTGCCAACAGGGAACAGGTGAGCCTCCTCATTGCCGACCAGGAACATGTGATCCTCCTGATTACCAAATAAAGGAACATGTAAGCCTCCTGATTGCCAACCGGGAACAGGTGAGCCTACTGATTGCCAACCGGGAACAGGCGAGCCTACTGATTGTCAATTAAAGGTACATTTAATCCTCCTGATTACCAACCAGGAACATGTGAGCCTCCTGATTGCCAACCGGGAAGAGTATTTGGATATATATAATTATATATATATATATATATATATATATATATATAACTATATATATATATATATATATATATATATATATATATATATATATATATATATATATATATATATATATATATATATATATATATATATATATATATATATATATATATATAGTTATATATATATATATATAATATATATAATATATATATATATAATTATATATATATATATATATATAATTATATATATGTATATATATAATTATATATATATATATATATAATTATATATATATATATATAATTATATATATATATATATATATATATAATTATATATATATATATATATATATATATATTTAAACAATTGTATGTTATATAATAAACATAATGATAAATATACTTAAATACTTCAATATTAAGTAATCAAATAAATAAAGAAATATATATATTTAAACAATTGTATGTCATATAATAAACATAATGACAAATATACTGAGATACTTCAATACTATGGAATATAATAAATATAATATAAATGTTTTAAACAATTCAAGATCAAGTAGTACGAAATATATATACCGTATTTCCTTGAATAGCCGCAGGGGCGTTAATTAATTTAAAACCTCCTGTCACTCCGGCGTTTACCGGAAGCCGGCGGGATGGCCGTGCATGCGGTAATTATTTTAAAACCTCTTCTCACTCTGGCGTTTACCAAAAGGAATGCGGTAAATTTAGGCGTGTGCTTTGAGTGTGATGTAAGCATACCATCATGAAAAGCACATTTAATATAAAAAAAACGTTATTATGGTCTTACCTGTACTTATAAATGAAGTCCATTTGCAGCTCCTTCTGACCAAAAGCATCGATAACTTGGTTATAGAAGTCTTCATTATTTTCTTTCTTCTGTTTTAAAAGTCTCTCTGTCTCGATGGAGATATTCCTTTAATTATTACCTCCTGCGTCGATTGAAAGTCCAGTTTAGAATACTGTTTTATTTTAGATACCGGTATGTAATCCTCCATGTTAAAAGTAAAAGATCAGGCGAGAGAGAAAAAAAAAAAAAATCTCTTGCTGCGTGTTGTCACTTCTTCTGCAGTACCGAAAGTCGGAAGAATGATCACTAGCGTGGCAGCGCCCTCTACCACCAGGAGGTTTAATGACTCATACAGTATTTGACACACGCAGCTACGGTATATTAATAAAACATAGCTGCTTACTGTTATTTTTAGCATACTGTACCGGTATTCAATAGCTTGGACCTTAAATCCTACTGAATAGCTCTTTACCTTTTTTCCAATGTGCGATTGCAAACTACTGAAAGCAGCTTCCTCCATTTTGAAAATGAGGACAGGTAAAGCGTCACTCGTGACGTAACGAATTTGACCCGGCAGATGTTCTAGCCATATACTAAATATTTTGCGAAACGAGTTTGACCCGGCGAAAATTATAGACATGCGATAATAAAATTAATATTTTGCGAAACGAATTTGATCCGGCGTTAATAATGAACCGGCGATAAGGCCAAGCATGCGTTAATTATTTGGAGAAACGAGTTTGACCCGGCAGTAATTCTAGACGTGCGAATACTATATTCCCTGCGCCAATTCAAGGAAATACGGTACATACATTATGTTGGATATATTTAAATAATGCATATTAAATAATTTATCAATAGAAAGTATATTCTTAAATACTTCAATATTATGTAATGAAATAAATATATTTAAATATTTCAATGTATGTTATATAATGTATACAATGATACATGTATATAATAACTATAATGGAATGGACATTTATTGTATAATAATAGATTAATTTAGATCAGGGGTCACCAACGCGGTGCCCGCGGGCACCAGGTAGCCCGTAAGGACCAGATGAGTAGCCCGCTGGCCTGTTCTAAAAATAGCTCAAATAGCAGCACTTACCAGTGAGCTGCCTCTATTTTTTAAATGTTATTTATTTACTAGCAAGCTGGTCTCGCATTGCCTGACATTTTTAATTCTAAGAGAGACAAAACTCAAATAGAATTTGAAAATCCAAGAAAATATTTTAAAGACTTGGTCTTCACTTGTTTAAATAAATTCATAAATTGTTTTACTTTGCTTCTTATAACTTTCAGAAAGACAATTTTAGAGAAAAAATACAACCTTAGGATTTTTAAACACATATACCTTTTTACCTTTTAAATTCCTTCCTCTTTTTTCCTGACAATTTAAATCAATGTTCAAGTAAATTTATTTTTTTATTGTAAAGAATAATAAATACATTTTAATTCAATTCTTCATTTTAGCTTCTGTTTTTTCGACGAAGAATATTTGTGAAATATTTCTTCAAACTTATTATGATTAAAATTCAAAAAAATTATTCTGGCAAATCTAGGAAATCTTTAGAATCAAATTTTAATCTTATTTTAAAGTCTTTTGAATTTCTTTTAAAATTTTTGTTCTGGAAAATCTAGAAGAAATAATGATTTGTCTTTGTTAGAAATATAGCTTGGTCCAATTTGTTATATATTCTAAAAAAGTGCAGCTTGGATTTTAACCTATTTAAAACATGTCATCAAAATTCTAAAATTAATCTTAATCAGGAAAAATGACTAATGATGTACCATAATTTTTTCATTTTTTTTTCAAAAAGATTCGAATTAGCTAGTTTTTCTCTTCTTTTTTTCGGTTGAATTTTGAATTTTAAAGAGTCGAAATTGAAGATAAACTATGTTTCAAAATTTAATTGTCATTTTTTTCGTGTTTTCTCCTCTTTTAAACTGTTCAATTAAGTGTAAATACCATTAATTATTAATAATAACAGAGTTAAAGGTAAATTGAGCAAATTGGCTATTTCTGACAATTTATTTAAGTGTGTATCAAACTGGTAGCCCTTCGCATTAATCAGTACCCAAGAAGTAGCTCTTGGTTTCAAAAAGGTTGGTGACCCCTGATTTAGATACTTTAATAATATGCAATTTAGTGCATGTGCCTCACAATACGAAGGTCCTGAGTAGTCCTGGGTTCAATCCCGGGCTCGGGATCTTTCTGTGTGGAGTTTGTATGTTCTCCCCGTGACTGCGTGGGTTCCCTCCGGGTACTCCGGCTTCCTCCCACCTCCAAAGACATGCACCTGGGGATATGTTGATTGGCAACACTAAAAATTGTCCCTAATGTGTGAATGTGAGTGTGAATGTTGTCTGTCTATCTGTGTTGGCCCTGTGATGAGGTGGCAACTTGTCCAGGGTGTACCCCGCCTTCCGCCCGAATGCAGCTGAGATAGGCTCCAAAAGGGACAAGCGGTAGAAAATGGATGGATGGATGAATAATATGCAATCCAATAAATGGAATGATAAATACATTTAAATACTTCAATATCAGGTAGTACAATTAAAAATATACTTGTATACATCAATATTATGTAATGTAATATACATAATCAGGAATATATTTAAATACATTAATATTGTGAAGTATAAAAATTGAATGGTAAAAATATTTCAGTACTAGTATTATTAATATTAGTATTTTCATAACAGCATGTAATTTTTAAAAAAGTACAATTTCGTCAACAGAATTTGACGCAACAAAACGTAACAAAAAGTCAAACATTTGGGGGGTTTTTTTGTATTAAAAATAATGTTTTTTGTTTAATGTCATTGGCAACAATGTAGTGAATATGCTATAATGGATATATTCATGACCAAGACAGAAAATGATCAATTGATCAAAAAAAGTGTCCAGACTGCAATAAAAGTGTGGCCATGCAGACGCCCGTCAACAAAGCAGTGGTCCTTTAGTGGTGCAAGAGGAGCGCCAGCACGAGCACATCACGTAGGAAGAAAGGCGAGTGACAAGGAAAATGAACGAGCAGATTAATAAGAGCGAAGGTGAGACAAATAACTCTTTCTGCCCTTTGTGCTCCACCAGGCGACTCCCCCTCGCGCATCCATCAACGCCATTTAGCGCTTGATTGTGGCCTGTAAATTGTCCACTGTGCGCTCATGTGCACATTACACAATTACAGCCCTGGTCCTAATGGTGACACGCGCGCTGTCAGGTGAAAGAAAGGTGATGCTTCACCCCCGGCTGCTGCGGCCGGCTGTGAAGTCAGACTGAAATGCAACAGTTTGCATGTAGCGTGAACAAAACATGCAACATTCTTAGGTGTATACCTGAGAAATTAGACTAAAAAAGCTAGCATGCTTGTCACCCGGTTCAAACACTGATGACATCTATTAATCAGACAAGAAGCAAGGAATCATGCAGAGACAGAGTTCAATTTGGCTCATATGAGGAGACACGTGTTTTGGGCTGTATTCTAGTTACAGACCCAAACTACGTTCTAAAAGTCAAGAACGCGTGCCTCCTCTATTTATTTGGAAGGTCCCTGTTACATCACTGAAGCTGTCGCTGAGGGAAGGGGGTAATCTCAATGTGGGGAGGCGTGGCCGGCAGACCGACAGCGAGGCGGGGCACGCCGGGGTCGACCCCGAGATGGCGGCGAGGAGGCTTGGCCGGCGGGCCAGCGGCGAGGCGCGGGACGCCGGGATCGTTGCTGAAATAAATATCAGGTGCGTGGATCGCCCAGCTGCGCACAATTGGGTAATCCCCTCCCAGTGTGTAAAAGGCCGGCAGCCGAGAACGACGGGGCAGAAGGAGCTGGAGAGACGCGAGCACATGCAGCGCAAAATCAACAGAGAGCGAGGGACTGACGACGACGCGGGAGGCTGAAAAGGGACCGGAAGAGCGAGCAGTGGAAGAGGAAGGAGCTGAAAAGCGACCCGACCAGAGACTGAGTACTATTGAAAAATATACGAAGTCACAAACTGCTTGCAGTCATGTCAGTTCTTGGTGGTCCATGGAACCCCGACAGCGAGAGAATGTCACACTCGACAACTCCAGTTAGACACAATATATGATTATAGAATAAATTAAAATTAGTTGACGGAGGTCATATCTCTTTGTCTATGCGCTGTCTGCGTCACGGCGGTGTTCGGCCTTGGCAGTCAGCAGGCCAAGTCTGGACACAACACTGATAAAGAGGGCTGGCAATCTTTTGGATACAGATACAAAAATAGCGTGGAAAAAAAACACAGCTCTAATAAGTATACCTAAAAAATTGGAAAAAAAACTAATATGCTAACAATTGGCATGCATCAAGTAAGTAGCATTTAACATGTGTAAAAGAAATTATGACTGTGAGGTGCGTACCTGCAAAAAATTACAAAAAAGCTACAGTTAGCATGCGTCAAGTAACAAAATATTTGAGTCTGCGGTGTAAACTAAACACTGGTATTCTAACATTTTCATGCTAAGAGTTAGCATACGTCAAGTAAGAAAATGTCTGACTCTGAGGTGTATACCTGCAAAATAGCAAAAAGAAAACTAGCATTCTAGCATGTTAGCCAGATAGCATGCACAAAATACACAACTCTAATGGGTATAGTTGAAAAATTTGCAAAAAAAACAAAAACGCTGACAGTTGGCATGTGTGAAATAAAATATGGCTCTGAGGTATATATATATATTTTTTTAAAGCCAGCATGCTAACAGTTAGCATTCATCAAGTAACAAAAAATTTGACTCTGGAGGTGTATACCTGATATTAGAATATACCAATTAGCCAAAGGTTAACGTAATTAAATACACAGCTCTTACGTGTATACCTGAAAAATTTACAAAAAAGCTAGCAAGCTAGCCAGATAACCTGAGCAAAATATATTACTTTTAGGTGTATACCAGAATATTTTTCTTAAGAAGTAGCATGCAAAAAATAACAAAATATAATTGAGTTTTATACCTACAAAATTAGCCCAAAAACTAGCATGCTAACACTTGGCATTTGCAAGTAACAAAATATTTAGCTCTGCAGTGGATACTTGCAAATGTCACTAAAAAAGCTAGCGTACTAGCAAGCTAGCCAGATAACATGAACAAAATATATTACTTTTAGCTGTATACCTGAATAATTTTCTCAAGAAGTAGCATTCTAAGAGTTAGCATATGCAAAAAATAACAAAATATGATTGAGTTTTAGATCTACAAAATTAGCCCAAAACCTAGCATGCTAACACTCAGCAAAATATTTGACTCAAGAGGTGTATACCTGATATTACAATATACCTATTAGCCAAAAGTTAACGTAATTAAATACACAGCTCTTAGGTGTATACCTGAAAAAGAAAAAGAAAAAGCTAGCAAGCTAGCCAGATAACATAAGCAAAATATATTACTTTTAGGTGTATACCAGAATATTTTTCTTAAAAAGTAGCATGCAAATAATAACAAAATATGATTGAGTTTTATACCTACAAAATTAGCCCAAAAACTAGCATGCTAACACTTGGCATTTGCAAGTAACAAAATATTTGGCTCTGCGGTGGATACTTGCAAATGTAACTAAAAAAGCTAGCGTACTAGCAAGTTAGCCAGATAACATGAACAAAATATATTACTTTTAGCTGTATACCTGAATCATTTTCTTAAAAAGTAGCATTCTAAGAGTTAGCATATGCAAAAAATAACAAAATATGATTGAGTTTTAGATCTACAAAATTAGCCCAAAAACTAGCATGCTAACACTTAGCAAAATATTTGACTCAAGAGGTGTATACCTGATATTAGAATATACCTATTAGCCAAAAGTTAACGTAATTAAATACACAGCTCTTATGTGTATACCTGAAATTTTTACAAAAAAGTTAGCAAGCTAGCCAGATAACATAAGCAAAATATATTACTTTTAGGTGTATACCAGAATATTTTTCTTAAAAAGTAGCATGCAAATAATAACAAAATATGATTGAGTTTTATACCTACAAAATTAGCCCAAAAACTAGCATGCTAACACTTGGCATTTGCAAGTAACAAAATATTTGGCTCTGCGGTGGATACTTGCAAATGTAACTAAAAAAGCTAGCGTACTAGCAAGTTAGCCAGATAACATGAACAAAATATATTACTTTTAGCTGTATACCTGAATCATTTTCTTAAAAAGTAGCATTCTAAGAGTTAGCATAGGCAAAGAATAACAAAATATGATTGAGTTTTAGATCTGCAAAATTAGCCCAAAAACTAGCATGCTAACGCTTAGCAAAATATTTGACTCAAGAGGTGTATACCTGATATTAGAATATACCTATTAGCCAAAAGTTAACGTAATTAAATACACAGCTCTTAGGTGTATACCCGAAATTTTTACAAAAAAGCTAGCAAGCTAGCCAGATAACCTGAGCAAAATATATTACTTTTAGGTGTATACTAGAATATTTTTCATAAGAAGTAGCATGCAAAAAATAACAAGTTTTATACCTACAAAATTAGCCCAAAAACTAGCATGCTAACACTTAGCAAAATATTTGACTCTGTTGTGGATTCTTGCAAAATATAACAACAAAAAAAGCTAACGTACCAGCAAGCTAGCAAGCTAGTCTAGACTGACCACACGTCGTCTTTTCCCCGGACATGTTCTCTTTTGCGGGGCTGTCCGGGCGGGGTTTCTTAAATGCCTCAAATGTCCGGTATTTTGAGTTAGGGTTGCGGGTATTTTCAATGTACGTCCAGGGTTAAGAAGGGGTTAAAAACAAAACAAATTGTGAAGGTCTGCGCACGCAGCAACATTCGTGAGGGAGGGGCAGAGACAGAGAGATCGAGACAGTCGAGAGACAGACAGGACACAAGAGAGAAGCAGAAACGTAAATGCAACTTACGGATGATTTACGGGAAAAGTATCTGTGTTTTCGTCCTGGCCGTGACACATGGGAAGCAGAATGCACTGTGTGCAGAGCAGGAATGTATATATCTGTGGCAAATAAACCAACTACAAGCCCATATCGACACTACAAAGCACAAAACAGCTGTGCAGGGCGAGAGCTTGTCTGCTGTTTATTGTTTAAATTTAATTAACTTGTTTTGAGGCATTATTTATGTTTAGATCAGGGGTCACCAACGCGGTGCCCGCGGGCACCAGGTAGCCCGTAAGGACCAGATGAGTAGCCCGCCGGCCTGTTCTAAAAATAGCTCAAATAGCAGCACTTACCAGTGAGCTGCCTCTATTTTTTAAATTGTATTTATTTACTATCAAGCTGGTCTCGCTTTGCCCGACATTTTTAATTCTAAGAGAGACAAAACTCAAATAGAATTTGAAAATCCAAGAAAATATTTTAAAGACTTGGTCTTCACTTGTTTAAATAAATTCTTTTTTTTTTTTACTTTGCTTCTTATAACTTTCAGAAAGACAATTTTAGAGAAAAAATACAACCTTAAGAATGATTTTAGGATTTTTAAACACATATACCTTTTTACCTTTTAAATTCCTTCCTCTTCTTTCCTGACAATTTAAATCAATGTTCAAGTAAATTTATTTTTTTTATTGTAAAAAATAATAAATACATTTTAATTTAATTCTTCATTTTAGCTTCTGTTTTTTCGACGAAGAATATTTGTGAAATATTTCTTCAAACTTATTATGTTAATAATTCAAAAAAATTATTTTGGCAAATCTAGAAAATCTGTAGAATCAAATTTAAATCTTATTTCAAAGTTTTTTGCATTTCTTTTAAAATTTTTGTCCTGGAAAATCTAGAAGAAATAATGATTTGTCTTTGTTAGAAATATAGCTTGGTCCAATTTGTTATATATTCTAACAAAGTGCAGATTGGATTTTAACCTATTTAAAACATGTCATCAAAATTCTAAAATTAATCTTAATCAGGAAAAATTACTAATGATGTTCCATAAATTATTTTTTTAAGTTTTTCTTTTCTTTTTTTCGGTTGAATTTTGAATTTTAAAGAGTCGAAATTGAAGATAAACTATGTTTCAAAATGTAATTGTCATTTTTTTCGTGTTTTCTCCTCTTTTAAACCGTTCAATTAAGTGTAAATATCATTAATTATTAATAATAACGTCAAAGGTAAATTGAGCAAATTGGCTATTTCTGGCAATTTATTGAAGTGTGTATCAAACTGGTAGCCCTTCACATTAATCACTACCAAAGAAGTAGCTCTTGCTTTCAAAAAGGTTGGTGACCCCTGGTTTAGATTATATACAGGAGGTTATTTTGAATATTTCTACCTGGCGTTAACGCACTATTTGTGTCTTTTTAACACATTGAAATCAGAAAAGACGCAGTTTTTTTTTTTTTTTAATTTTACCATTTGCTAATGTTTTAAAGGCCCACGGCCTGATTTAACCCCCAACTCCAACCCTTTGTTGCTGAGTGCCAAGCAGGGAGGTTATGGGTCCCATTTTTATAGTCTTTGGTATGACTCGGCTGGGATTTTAACTCCAACCCTACCGATCTCAGGGCGGACACTCTAACCACTAGATAAAAACATAGAAAAAAAACTACCAAACTACCAGCAGCGGTAAATATAGAATGTGAGATATAACAGGATAATGCATACATTTGTCATTTGTTTTCAAAACGCTTACAAAAAAGTGGGACCCCAAAAATTTACTGCGGGACCCCATTTTTATGACTTGATGGGGTCCCTGGGACCTTATTTTGAAAATTCCTAGCGCCAACACTGCTGTCAACAGAGGAGAAAAAATGCTTTATTTAAATAAATGTATTATTTATAAAGCAAGTTCGAATATCATTGGCAAATTTTCACCTAGTCCCGGCCTTGGCGTGCCACCCGCATATATGTGTCCTCTTTTGGGGATTTCACAATATGGACGTAAACTATCAGAATTCTGTAAGTGTCGTTTACAAATGAATAAACTTTCCAACATGATGATTTGCAGGTCTAAAAGGTGTGCTAAAGAGGAAGCTCACATTGCAATAAAGCTCATCCGCCCTTAATGCCAGCAAATCTCTTCTCTTCCTCGCATGTCATTGGACGCCGTGGATCATGTGACTGGTTGTGTTGTCATGGTGACCAGCGAGAGAGAAGTCGCCGAGGGTTATTATGGGATGGAAAAGACACGCCTTTGACCAGCGGCAGCGGCGTGATCATTCATTAGTTCATTAATCCCTATTTATTTAACCATTCATTCCTTCGTGCATGTATTCATTCAGTAGCAAATTATTTCATCCATTCATTCATGAATACATTTCTTCAGTCATTTCATTAGTTTAATCAGTCATCCATTCATTTATTCAAAAACCATTGTTCATTGATCCATTCATTTGTTCATTCCTTCATTAGTTCCTTTAATCATTCATTCATTCCTTCATTCATTTTTAAATAATTTATTCCGTTATGTATTTACTCATTCCTTTCTTCTAGTGTATTCATTTATTCATTCATTCATTTAGTAGTTAATTATTTCATTAGTCAATTCATTCATCCATTTATTCCTTAAGTAATTTATAAGTTCATTCATTCCTTTATTCATTAATGCATTTATTAATTCCTTCATGTGTTAGTGTATTCGTCCATTAGTTCCTCAATGTATTTCTTGAGTGCTTCATTCATTAACTTATTCATTCATTCATTCATGAAATCCTTCATTCATTTGTGTTTGTTCATTCTTTTATGTGTTCACTCTTTCGTGCACGTACTCATTCCTTCATTAGTTCCTTTAATCATTCATTCATTCCTTGATTTATTTTTAAATAATGTATTCCTTTATGTAGTTACTCATTCCTTTCTTCTAGTGTATTCATTTATTCATTTAGTAGTTAATTATTTCATTAGTCAATTCATTCATCCATTCATTCCTTAAGTAATTTATAAGTTCATTCATTCCTTTATTCATTAATGCATTTATTAATTCCTTCATGTGTTAGTTTATTCGTCCTTTAGTTCATCAATGTATTTCTTGAGTGCTTCATTCATTCATTCATTAACTTATTCATTCATTAATTCATGAAATCCTTCATTCATTTGTGTTTGTTCATTCTTTTATGTGTTCACTCTTTCGTGCACGTACTCATTCCTTCATTAGTTCCTTTAATCATTCATTCATTCCTTGATTTATTTTTAAATAATGTATTCCTTTATGTATTTACTCATTCCTTTCTTCTAGTGTATTCATTTATTCATTTAGTAGTTAATTATTTCATTAGTCAATTCATTCATCCATTCATTCCTTAAGTAATTTACGGTATAAGTTCAATCATTCCTTTATTCATTAATGCATTTATTAATTCCTTCATGTGTTAGTTTATTCGTCCATTAGTTCATCAATATATTTCTTGAGTGCTTCATTCATTCATTCATTAACTTATTCATTCATTAATTCATGAAATCCTTCATTCATTTGTGTTTGTTCATTCTTTATGTGTTCACTCTTTCGTGCACATACTCATTCCTTCATTAGTTCCTTTAATCATTCATTCATTCCTTAATTCATTTTTAAAAAATGTATTCCGTTATGTATTTACTCATTCCTTTCTTCTAGTGTATTCATTTATTCATTCATTCATTCATTTAGTAGTTAATTATTTAATTAGTCAATTCATTCATCCATTCATTCATTCCTTCAGTAATTTATAAGTTCATTCATTCCTTTAGTCATTAATGTATTTTTTAATTCCTTTATGTGTTAGTTTATTCGTCCATTACTTCATCAATTTATTTATTGAGTGCTTCAATCATTCATTCATTAAATACTTCATTTGTGTTTGTTCACTCGTTCGTGCATGTACTCATTCCTTTATTAATTATTTAATTTATTCATTAGTTTATTCATTATTTCTTTATACATTCCTGCATTAGTTCATCCATTGTTTTATTTGTTAATTCTTTCATGCCTTTGTTAATTGCTTCATGAGTGGTTTCATTCATTCGATCGGTAGTTCATTCATTCATTAGTTCATTCATTTTTAAAGCATTTAAATCCTTCATGCATTTAGTCATTCCTTTCTTTTACAAACCCCAAAACCAGTGAAGTTGGCACGTTGTGTAAATGGTAAATAAAGACAGAATACAATGATTTGCAAATCATTTTCAAATTGTATTCAATTGAATAGACTGCAAAGACAAGATACTTCATGTTCAAACTAAAAAACTTTATTTTTTTTGCAAATATTAGCTCATTTGGAATTTGATGCCCGCAACATGTTTCAAAAAAGCTGGCACAAGTGGCAAAAAAGACTGAGGAAGTTGAGGAATGCTCATCAAACACTTATTTGGAACATCCCACAGGTGAACAGGTTAATTGGGAACAGGTGGGTGCCATGATTGGGTATCAAAGCAGCTTCCATGAAATGCTCAGTCATTCACAAACAAGGATGGGGCGAGGGTTACCACTTTGTCAACAAAAGCGTGAGCAAATTGTTGAACAGTTTAAGAACAATATTTCTCAACCAGCTATTGCAAGGAATTTAGGGATTTCACCATCTACGGTCCGTAATATAATCAAAAGGTTCAGAGAATCTGGAGAAATCACTGCACATAAGCGATGATATTACGGACCTTCGATCCCTCAGGCGGTACTGCATCAAAAACCGACATCAGCTTGTAAAGGATATCACCACAGGGGCTCAGTAACACTTCAGAAAACCACTGTCAGTAACTACAGTTGGTCGCTACATCTGTAAGTGCAAGTTAAAACTCTACTACGCAAAGCCATTTATCAACAACACCCAGAAACGCCGCCGGCTTCGCTGGGCCCGAGCTCATCTAAGATGGACTGATGCAAAGTGGAAAAGGGTTCTGTGGTCTGACAAGTCCACATTTCAAATTGTTTTTGGAAACTGTGGACGCCGTGTCCTCCGGAACAAAGAGGAAAAGAACCATCCGGATTGTTATAGGCGCAAAGTTGAAAAGCCAGTATCTGTGATGGTATGGGGGTGTATTAGTGCCCAAGACATGGGTAACTTACACATCTGTGAAGGCGCCATTAATGCTGAAAGGTACATACAGGTTTTGGAGCAACATATGTTGCCATCCAAGCAACGTTATCGTGGACGCCCCTGCTTATTTCAGCAAGACAATGCGAAGCCACGTGTTACAACAGTGTGGCTTTGTAGTAAAAGAATGCGGGTACTAGACTGGTAGTCCAGACCTGTCTCCCATTGAAAATGTGTGGCGCAATTTGAAGTGTCAAATACCACAAGAGAGACCGCGGTCTGTCAAGAAAGAATGGGAAATAATTCCACCTGAAAAGCTTCCAAAATTGGTCTCCTCAGTTCCCAAACGTTTACTGAGTGTCGTTAAAAGGAAAGGCCATGTAACACAGTGGTAAAAAATGCCCCTGTGCCAACTTTTTTGCAATGTGTTGCTGCAATTAAATTCGAAGTTAATGATTATTGGCCCAAAAACATTCCTTTTCTCAGTTCAAACATGAAATATCTTGTCTTTGCAGTCTATTCAATTGAATATAAGTTGAAAAGGATTTGCAAATCATTGTATTCTGTTTTTATTTACCATTTACATAACGTGCCAACTTCACTGGTTTTGAATTTTGTTTCATATTCCACAGGTCAAATTAAGTCCAATTAAAAAAAAATGAATGTTAAAAATAGTTTAAAGTGTTCTTTTCCTAAACGGTTGATGTTACTCCCTCCGAGGTCTTAATCAAGGCTCAAGTCGTTCATTTTTCTCAAACAGACATTTATTTTCAGCCACGCCTTCTTCTCGTAACAATTAACGATCCCAACACAATGCCAAAATAATGCCGTCAGAACTAATAAATAAGAAAAACAGAACTTACAATTAGTCTGACATCCAATAACATAAAACACATTGATTTCACATACATATCAGAAAGAAACATACCTCATTGGAACACAAACTGCTTCCCTTATTCCGTCACATATTAATTGTCCCCCCAACAATGTGACCAAACCGGAACAAAAAATATGTTCCTCTCCAATTTACATGGGTTTTGTAACAACAATAAAGTTAACATATACTTGCATGAAATTACCAAAGGAAATGCATTTTTAATCACATTTTATGTAAATATGAACTTATATTTATACATTGTATTTATTTATTCTAACCAACGATGCAATTATATAACATATATACAATGTGCTTCTGTCAGCAGCTACAGTTGAGCTTGTGTAAACGTTGCGGTTCCGTGTCGATTCAAGCGCGGCGGTTGCCATAGCAACACAAGTGCGACCAAGCCGCTGCCAGTGCAGATGTTTTTTAAAAAAAAAGGTCAACAAAAACAGGAGTGTGATATTAATTGAACTTCCTCGCTTAATCCATGGCAGTTGTGTCTGCTGACTGTGCACTAATGAGCTTCCCTTTCACCGGAGTTTGGGGCGTACAGTAGCGCGTACAGTACGACTCCTCCCCCTCCAGCTGATTTATTAGCCAGCTTGACCCCGCCTCACAATGTCGGCAGCGTGCGCTCCCTCCAAAAAGTCTGCGGAACTCATTAAAAACTATTGAATGTATAATTAATGCACCATTATGCAAATGTTAATGAATTTTCATATCCCATGCTGAGTCAAATTAAATACATGATATTGAAAGTTGAATTATTTACAAGGCACGGGGGTGGAGTTTCACCGTCGGTAAGAGGAGAGGTGCGTTCACGTGAAAACAATATCACAGTTATTATCATCATGTTCATATATGGACACGCTGTGGATCATGTGACATCATCTCCTAACTCTTGTCCAGACTGTAAAGAAAGTGAAAGTAAAAAGAGTGTGTGTCCATGTTGTGTTGAGCGCTTTCAAAAAATCATGTTTAATAAACAGAGATTTGTACAAAGCAAACTAAGTTTGATCGTAGTGACTGATTACTTTAGTAATCGAGTAATTGTTCGATTAATCAAGTAATCGGATAAAAACACACTTTGTAGTCTTTGTGTAGTTTACAGAAAATCGTTTTCAGCTTGCCAGAAACCCCTTCATTTGTTTCTAATAAATGCACATTATAAATATTGAAATTGCACTTTTTATTAAAAAAAACAACAACAAAAAACATTTTTAAAGTTACACTCATTAAACGACTAATCGAAGCAACAGATTATAGATTGAGGCTATTTTTCCTGATCAAATTAATCGTTATATTAATTTTTGCCGCCTAAGTTGATTGTTTTAAACAGTTTGAAAATGATTCATCTTTAATAAATTTTTAAATGATTAAACAATAGTTTAGATTAATCTGGATTAATTATAAATCAACTATGGAAGCAACAGATTATAAATTTAAGCTTTTTTCCTGTTCAAATTAACCGGTTTATTATCGATTAATTGTTGCCGCCTAAATTGATTGTATTAAACAGTTTGAAAATGATTCGTCTTTAATACATTTTTAAATGAGTAAACAATAGTTGTGGTTAATCTGGATTAATTATAAATCAACTATGGAAGCAACAGATTATAAATTTATGTTTTTTCCTGATCAAATTAATCGGTTTATTATCGATTAATTGTTGCCGCCTAAATTGATTGTTTTCACACAAAAAAAAGTAAAATATTTTTCTGTAATACATTTGTTAAATGATTAAACAATAGTTGTGATTGATCTGGATTAATTATAAATCAACTATGCAAGCAACAGATTATAAATTTAAACTTTTTTTCTGATCATGTTAACCGGTTTATTATCGATTAATTGTTGCCGCCTAAATTGATTGTTTTCAAAATTTTGAAAAAGATTTCTCTGTAATACATTTTTAAATGATTTAACAAAAGTTGCGATTAATCGGGATTAAGTATTAGTCAACTATGGACAAAATACGATTAATCGCATTTTGTCCATTTGACAGCTCTTATGAATATGTATACAATCACGATTTTTAACGACTAATCGAAGCAACAGATTATAAATTGAAGCTATTTTTCCCTGATCAAAATAACCATTATAACATTGATTAATTGTTGCCGCCTGAATTGATTGTTTTAGAAACTTTGAAAATGATTTGTCTACAATACATTAGTTAAATGATTAAACAATAGTTGCGATTAATCGGGTTTAATTATAAATCAACTATGGAAGCAACAGATTTTAAATTTAAGCTTTTTTCCTGATCAAATTAACCGGTTTATTATCGATTAATTGTTGCCGCCTAAATTGATTGTTTTAAAAAAAAATTAAAAGATTTCTCTATTATACATTTGTTAAATGACAAAACAATAGTTGCGATTAATTGGGATTAACTATCAGTCAACTATGGACAAAATGCGATTAATCGCAGTTCAACATTTTTGTCATTTGACAGCTCTTATAAATATATATACACAATTCCGCTCCGACATTTATTCATTTAACGAAATTACGGTGTCATCAGATCAAAGCAACAGATTATAAATTAAAGCTATTTTTCCTGATCAGATTAATCGTTATATCGATTCATTATTGCCGCCTAAATTGATTGTTTTAAAAACTTTGAAAATGATTTGTCTTTAATACATTTGTTAAAGGATTAAACAATAGTTGCGATTAATCGAGATTAGTTATGAGTCAACTATGGAAGCAACAGACTATAAATTTAAACTTTTTTTCTGACCAAATTAATCGGTTTGACATTGATTAATTGTTGCCGCCTAAATCGATTGTTTTTAAAAACTGAAAAAGATTTGTCTACAATACATTTGTTAGATGATTAAACAATAGTTGCGATTAATCAGGATTAATCATAAATCAACTATGGAAGCAACAGATTATAAATTTAAGATTTTTTTCTGACCAAATTAATTGGTTTAACATCGATTAATTGTTGCCGCCTACATTGATTGTTTTAAAAACTTTGAAAAAGATTTCTCTATAATACATTTGTTAAATGATTAAACAATAGTTGCGATTAATCTGGATTAACTATCAGTCAACTATGGACAAAATACGATTAATCGCATTTTATCCATTTGATAGCTCTTATGAATATGTATACAATCCTGATTTTTAACGACTAATCGAAGCAACAGATTATAAATTGAAGCTATTTTTCCCCCGGTCAAAATAACCGTTATAACATCGATTAATTGTTGCCGCCTAAATTGATTGTTTTAGAAACTTTGAAAATTATTTGTCTATAATACATTTGTTAAATTATTAAACAATAGTTGCGATTAATCTCTATTAATTATAAATCAACTATGGAAGCAACAGATTATAAATGTAAGCTTTTTTTCTGATCAAATTAACCGGTTTATTATCGATTAATTGTTGCCACCTAAATTGATTGTTTTAAAAAAGAATTAAAAGATTTCTCTGTAATACATTTGTTAAATGACAAAACAATAGTTGCAATTAATCGGGATTAACTATCAGTCAACTATGGACAAAATGCGATTAATCGCAATTCAACATTTTTGTCATTTGACAGGTCTTATAAATATATATACAATCACGTCCCGTCATTTATTAATTTAAAGACTAATCAAAGCAACAGATTATAAATTGAAGCTATTTTTTCTGATCAGATTAATCGTTATAGCATCGATTAATTGTGGCGATTAATCGGGATTAATTATGAGTCAACAATGGAAGCAACAGATTATACATTTAAGATTTTTTTCTGATCAAATTAATCGGTTAAACGTCAATTAAGTGTTGCCGCCTAAATTGATTGTTTTAAAAACTCTGAAAATGATTTGTCTATAATACATTTGTTAAATGATTAAACAATAGTTGTGATTAATTAGGATTAACTATCAGTCAGTTATGGACAAAATGCGATTAATCGCAATTGAAAATTTTTGTCATTTGACAGCTTCTATAAATATGTATACAATCACGTCCCGTCATGTATTTATTTAATGACTAATCAAAGCAACAGACTATAAATTTAAGCTTTTTTCTGATTAAAAAAATAATCGGTTTATTACCGACTAATTGTGGTTGCCTAAATTGATTGTTTTAAAAACTTTTAAAAAGATTTGTCTATAATACATTTGTTAAATGACTAAACAATAGATGTGATAAATCGGGATTAACTATCACTGAACTATGGACAAAATGCAACTAATCGCAATTAAATATTTTTGTCATTTGACAGCTCTTATAAATATGTGTACAATCACGACTTTTAACGACTAATTGAAGCAATACATTATTAATGGAACAGATTATAGAAGTTTTTTCTGATTAAATTAATCAGTTTAATATAGATTAGTTCTTAATAATTAGATTTTTTTTTTTTTTACTTTGAAAACAATCCGTCTACAATACATTTGTTCAATGACAAAACAGTATTTGCGATTAATCGGATTAATTATAAATCAATTATGGACAAATTGGGTTTGGATTAATTGTAATTAAATATTTTTGTCTTTTGACAGCTCAGGTCTAACTACAGGTGATCATAGGATACAGGTGGTGGTAAAATACAGGTGATCATAGGATACAGGTGGTGGTAAGATACAGGTGATCATAGCATACAGGTGGTGGTAAGATGCAGGTGATCATAGCATACAGGTGGTGGTAAGATGCAGGTGATCATAGGATACAGGTGGTGGTAAGATACATCTGTAAAAAGCAGTGACTGGTATGGCCTTCTGGAAATCCGCCCCTATATATGTATTCACATGTATATTGATGGTATGTTGTACTTGTGAGCAGTGTGTGTGTGTGTGTGTGTGTGTGTGTGTGTGTGTGTGTGTGTGTGTGTGTGTGTGTGTGTGTGTGTGTGTGTGTGTGTGTGTGTGTGTGTGTAGCCATGGCTGCAGGAGTGTGTATTGTCTGCAGGGTAAACATGAATACATGTTGCGGTCACAGGCCCTGGATGAGCGATGGCAGCCCATAAGAGTGTTTGCAGGGCCAGGAGGTAAAGACGTGAAGAGAACTCCACAGGGGTTGGCTGACACCAGCCGGGTGAAGTGCGGGCCGTCATAAGACGTATGAACCAATATGTCCTCAAGCACAATCGCTCTTCAATTATTCAGCGCTCACATTAGCGACATTTCCCTGGAACGGGCGGAGTAAAACAACCACAAGGTTCACAATTACAAGCACGCAGTTTCCCTCCCTCGCCTATTTCCCCATTGTCATCTTTTCCTTTTGCCCGCCCTCAATCAATACGATCGATTGGAATCCTGTTGAACAACTCGCACTATAACAATCATACTGTGAGTACACTAGAACAATCGTATTGTAAGTACACTATAACCATCATAATGTTGGCACACTAACAATCATACTGTGAGTACTCTATAACAATCGTATTGTAAGTACACTATAACCATCATACTGTAAATACACTATAACCATCATACTGTAAGTACACTATACCCATCATATTCTAAGTACACTAACAATCGCACTGTGAGTGCATTGTAACTATCGTACTATAAGTACAATGTAACCATTGTACTATCTGTACACTATAACAATCATTCTGTAAGTACACTATAACAATCGTACTGTGAGTACACTATAACAATCGTACTGCAAGTACACCGTAACCATCGTACTATTTGTACACTACAACAATTGTACTGTAAGTACACTATAACAATCGTACTGTAAGTACACTATAACAATCGTGCTGTAAGTACACTATAACATCATACTGTGAGTACATTATAACATCGTACTGTAAGTACACTGTAACCATCGTACTGTAAGTGCACTATGACAATCTTACTGTGAGTACACTATAACAATCATACTATAAGTACACTAACAATCATACTATAAGTACACTATAACAATCACAATGTAAGTAAACTAACAATCATACTATAAGTACACTATAACAATCACAATGTAAGTAAACTAACAATCATACTGTAAGTACACTAAAACAATCATACTGTGAGTACACTATAACAATCGTACTGTGAGTACACTATAACAATCGTACTGTACGTACACTATAGCCATCATGCTGTAAGTACACTATAACAATCTTACTGTGAGTACACTATAACAATCATACTGTAAGTACACTATAACAATTATACTGTAAGTAAACTAACAATCATACTGTGAGTACACTATAACAATCATACTGTAAGTAAACTAAATCATACTGCAAGTACACTATAACATTCATACTGTAAGAACTTTATAACAATCATACTGTAAGTGCACTAACAATCATACTGTAAGTATTTTAACAATCACACTGTGAGTACACTATAACAATCATACTGCAAGTACACTATAACAATCATACTGTGAGTACACTATAACAATCATACTGCAAGTACACTATAGCAATTATACTGTGAGTACACTAACAATCATACTGTGAGTACACTAACAATCATACTGCAAGCACACTGTAACAATCATACTGCAAGTACACTATAACAATCATACTGTGAGTACACTAACAATCATACTGTGAGTACACTAACAATCATACTGCAAGTACACTATAACAATCATACTACAAGTACACTATACAATCATTCTGTAAGTACACTATAACAATCGTACTGTGAGTACACTATAACAATCGTACTGCAAGTACACCGTAGCCATCGTACTATTTGTACACTACAACATTTGTACTGTAAGTAAACTAACAATCATACTGTGAGTACACTATAACAATCATACTGCAAGTACACTATAACAATTATACTGTGAGTACACTAACAATCATACTGTGAGTACACTAACAATCATACTGCAAGCACACTGTAACAATCATACTGCAAGTACACTATAACAATCATACTGTGAGTACACTAACAATCATACTGCAAGTACACTATAACAATCATACTGCAAGTACACTATACAATCATTCTGTAAGTACACTATAACAATCGTACTGTGAGTACACTATAACAATCGTACTGCAAGTACACCGTAGCCATCGTACTATTTGTACACTACAACAATTGTATTGTAAGTAAACTAACAATCATACTGTGAGTACACTAACAATCATACTGTGAGTACACTATCATACTGCAAGTACACTATAACAATCATACTGCAAGTACACTATAACAATCATTCTGTAAGTACACTATAACAATCCTACTGTGAGTACACTATAACAATCGTACTGCAAGTACACCGTAGCCATCGTACTATTTGTACACTACAACAATTGTACTGTAAGTACACTATAACAACCATACTGTGAGTACACTAACAATCATACTGTGAGTACACTAACAATCATACTGCAAGTACACTATAACAATCATACTGCAAGTACACTATAACAATCATTCTGTAAGTACACTATAACAATCGTACTGTGAGTACACTACAACAATCGTACTGCAAGTACACCGTAGCCATCGTACTATTTGTACACTACAACAATTGTACTGTAAGTACACTATAACAACCATACTGTGAGTACACTAACAATCATACTGTGAGTACACTAACAATCATACTGCAAGTACACTATAACAATCATACTGCAAGTACACTATAACAATCATTCTGTAAGTACACTATAACAATCGTACTGTGAGTACACTATAACAATCGTACTGCAAGTACACCGTAGCCATCGTACTATTTGTACACTACAACAATTGTACTGTAAGTAAACTAACAATCATACTGTGAGTACACTATAACAATCATACTGCAAGTGCACTATAACAATTATACTGTGAGTACACTAACAATCATACTGTGAGTACACTAACAATCATACTGCAAGCACACTGTAACAATCATACTGCAAGTACACTATAACAATCCTACTGTGAGTACACTAACAATCATACTGTGAGTACACTAACAATCATACTGCAAGTACACTATAACAATCATACTGCAAGTACACTATACAATCATTCTGTAAGTACACTATAACAATCGTACTGTGAGTACACTATAACAATCGTACTGCAAGTACACCGTAGCCATCGTACTATTTGTACACTACAACAATTGTATTGTAAGTAAACTAACAATCATACTGTGAGTACACTAACAATCATACTGTGAGTACACTATCATACTGCAAGTACACTATAACAATCATACTGCAAGTACACTATAACAATCATTCTGTAAGTACACTATAATAATCCTACTGTGAGTACACTATAACAATCGTACTGCAAGTACACCGTAGCCATCGTACTATTTGTACACTACAACAATTGTACTGTAAGTACACTATAACAACCATACTGTGAGTACACTAACAATCATACTGTGAGTACACTAACAATCATACTGCAAGTACACTATAACAATCATACTGCAAGTACATTATAACAATCATTCTGTAAGTACACTATAACAATCGTACTGTGAGTACACTACAACAATCGTACTGCAAGTAAACCGTAGCCATCGTACTATTTGTACACTACAACAATTGTACTGTAAGTAAACTAACAATCATACTGTGAGTACAATATAACAATCATACTGTGAGTACACTAACAATCATACTGTGAGTACACTAACAATCATACTGCAAGTACACATAACAATCATACTGTGAGTACACTAACAATCATACTGCAAGTACACATAACAATCATACTGTGAGTACACTATAGCAATCATACTGCAAGTACACCATAACAATCATACTGTGAGTACACTAACAATCATATTGTGAGTACACTAACAATCATACCTCAAGTACACTGTAACCACCACATGTTGAAGACCACCTTTTCATTCTCTGGGAATCCATCAAGGTTGAATTCGTGGAAGTGGACTGAGTTGACTCACTCAAACTGCGAGCTATAAAAACTGACAGCAGGGATTGCAGAAATATGAGAATGTTTCGTTTCCTGGGCCCGAGGTAATGAACAGCCCCGGGGATTGGAAATAAATCCAATTGTCCTTTTCTCTTCTTAAGCAACTCCGGCATCCGTCAGAGGGCTGACAAGTGAGTGGAAGGTGGGCATTTCTAATGAAGTCCGCTTGCCGCATGGAAAAAAATATGAAAAAAAGAAGCAGACTTAATGGGAAATCCCGATGAACAGCGAGAAGGAAATGAGAACTGCGGTGCATTTGCGGCACACCCGATGTTGGAGAGCGGATAGACGGCTGCTACGGTAAAATATTGTGTTATGTTTTGTGCAGGCCTAGCTGGAGGCGTGTCCACAGGATGCAGAGGGGGCAGGCAAAGTGAAGGTAAAAAATTGATTTACCGTATTTTCTCGCCTATAGAGCCACACCCTCTCAATCCTAGAAGGAAAAAAAATCCACATATAATCCGCAGATATATGAGTTATGTGCGCATAGATTTTCTATATGTTTAATCTCTCATCGTCTCGCATTCACCGACAAAAATGAGCGCTATGGATCGCTCTCAACAGTTCTCCAGTTTTCAAGTGTAAAACATACACAGAGAATGTCTGCAAATAAGCAACAATAAGCAAGCCTTTGGTGGTGTTGCTTTCTGTGATTAAAATCAATGATTAGGAATGTGACTCTTTGGGCACCTCACGATTCGGGGTGATGATTCGATTCAGAATCGATTCAACACGATTCTCGATTCAAACCAATTCTCGCAATGTCTTATTTGGTATAATAATTATAATAAAACATTTTCCAAACAGATTCTATTTTTTTCTGGTTGCATGGTGTGGAGGGGGGCGTGGCCTGCAGGGCCTGCCACGGAACGGGGTGTGCCAGGACCGGCCTCGAAGACAACGACAGGTGCGTAGATGGCCCAGGGGGGCCTTGTTATCTAATAACACTTTGTCTGTGTTATTATTATTATTGGCTTTTATCTAGTTTGCACTTTGTCTGTATTATTACTACCGTATTTCCTTGAATTGGCGCCGGGAATATAGTATTCGCCTGCCTAGAATTACAGCCGGGTCAAACTCGTTTCGCAAAATAATTAGCGCATGCTTGGCACTTCCGCCGGGTCAAATATGAGTCATTAAATGACTCCCGCCTCCAGGTGGTAGAGGGCGCTAGTGATCCTTCTTGCGACTACCAGTACTGCAGGAGACAGGTACTGCAGAAGAAGACAACAAGCAGCAAGCATGCAGCAATTGTTTGCTTGCACTTTTAACATGGAGGATTACATATCTAAAATAAAACCGTTTTCTAAACTGGACTTTCAATCGAAGCAGGAGGTAATAATTAAAGGAATATCTCCAGAGACTTTTAAAATTGAAGAAAGATGAGAAAGACTGCCTTTGATCAGAAGCAGCTGCACATGGACCCATCTACAAGTAAAGGTAAGATCATAATAACGTTTTTTTTATTAAATGTGTTTTTAATGATAAGGTATGCGCCGGAGTGAGAAGAGGTTTTAAAATAATTAGAGCATGCTTGCTCATTCCGCATGGTTTTGGTAACCGCAGGAGTGAGAAGAGGTTTTAAATTAATTAGCGCCCCTGCGGCTATTCAAGGAAATACGGTATTATCATTATTATCGACTCATCTTTGCCTTATTCTATTTTTTATTTTTCTGTTTTAATGATGTTGCATCTGTGTTGTAAATTAGCTTTGGCTACAAATTAGCTTTGGCTACAAACTCTATGATGCATACATTGGATAACTGTTTCAGATGTCTATGTTTTTGTATCTGTCCCTATTTCAAATAAACCTCTATAATAATGATAATAATTAAAGCTGCAAGCAGCGGTGGACGGGACCAACTTTGAGGGCTCATAAAATCCAAATCGGAGCAGTAATTAAAACTCTTTCATCAACTTTTAATCCGAAGGGTTCAATCTCTCTCCTGTGCTAATTTGAAGCCGACACGACAAACGCGCTCAGAGGAGATAATGTTTGAAAAAAGGTGACTGTTTTTACACAACTTTTGTTTTGAAGGAGGAATTGCAAACTTCTTGTTGATTTTTGCTGGGGGTTGTCAGTGTATGAAATATAGGTCTAAGTGAGACCTACATAGAGGTTTTTGTTTCATGTCTCTAACAATCCTGCAGCGTGTTTACTTGTGTAATATAATAAGTCGCAGTTTTGTCTGTGTTTTCTTCCTAGGGGGCACCAGAGCGCAATTTTGAGTTTTGGGGTTTGGTTTTTTGATTAGATCGCAATTTTCGCCAGTCCTGATGTGTGCGTCCAATTTGGTGAGTTTTGAAGCATGTTAAAGGGGTCAAATTACAGCTCAAAGAGGCGGCGGTATAATAATAAAACACTAGAAATACAATAGGGTCCTCTGTCCCAAAGGGACTTGGTCCCTAATAATCACCTGTCGTCTCTATTAGCAGCAGCTGGGATGAGACACGTAGTTGGAGTTGGAGGTGCTGCTGAGCGGACGCAGGAGAGAAAGACATTTTGCCGGAAAGCAAAAGCCTCTGCACATTTATGAAAATAAAACAGTGTTATACCCTGAATTCCGGGCTCTCCTGGCAGTGTGTGGTGGTCCAAAGAACCCACAAGAGGGCAACCTCTTGGCCTAAAACACTGTTTTAAAAGCTGATACTCATTAAACAAAAATACAGGATTTTCCGGACGATAGAGTGCGCCGGTATATAGGCCACACCCATTGTTTTCCATATATTAGTCGCACCGGAAATGAGTTTACACAAAAAGATTCTGTAAATATTTATTTACTTACCTTAATTGTTTCCAAACGGTGTCTGTAGAAGTTGTCGTCATAGACCCACTAGCTGTGGAAGTTAGCTCTCCAATCAGCTAAACAGGCTCAATAACTCCACTGTGGCGTTTTTGGTGAATTTGTGGAACTGAAACAATACAAAAAGAATGCCATTGCAAGTTAATAATTGCTAACACAAACACTTGTAAACATGTTAGCATATTAGCTCATGCTAACGACGCTAGCTTCATTACGTTACGATAGCACGGGCAAATATGCATGAAAGCAATTAGGGGATGGTTTAGTAAGTTTAGTAAATATGAATTGTTTTAGTTATATTCTAAAACTTACAAATGTTGCTTGGAGTGATGATTGAAGAATCCATATGAGTGGAAACGCTGTGGAGGATTAGAAAACTCAACGGCACTTCTACTTCCGGTTCAAAGCTTTAAACTGCAGGAAACGTATTCACCCAGTAAGCACCTGCAGTGACCGAACTCGTCCAAAAGATGGCGCCGTAGCACAAACAATAACACACCATTTCAGTGTATTTGCATGTGTTTTATGAAAACTGCATTATGGCCGTTAGTGAAGAAAAATCTATAAATTAGCCGCACCGTTTTACAAGCCGCAGGGTACGAGGCGTAGGGAAAAAGTAGCGACTTATAGTCCTCGAATTTGCGGAGATAAGGAAAAAGTAAGAAGAACCGGAGTGGGCGACAGGAGTAGACCGGGAAACCAGGAAACAAAGCACAGTGATCCCCTTAAGAAGCTTCCTGATTGCTCGTTGTCCACAGGTGAGTCCAACTACAAACAGGAGCAGGTGTGAAGATCGGCGGTAAAGTGGCTGAGACACAAAAGGCAGACAGGAAGTCAAATGAAAAATAAGAGCGCTGGACAGGAAATAAGACAAAATACAGGAAATTAATGATAATGTCCAAACTGTCAGGAAGGATCATGAATTCACCCATTTTACACCCATATGTTCTTTTTTCATTTTAAAGTATGTTTGTCCTGAAGTGAATTATATTTATGTAGCGCTTTTCTCTAGTGACTCAAAGCGCTTTACATAGTGAATCCCAATATCTAAGTTACATTTAAACCAGTGTTGGTGGCACTGGGAGCAGGTGGGTAAAGTGTCTTGCCCAAGGACACAACGGAAGTGACTAGGATGGCGGAAGCGGGAATTGAACCTGGAACCCTCTGGTTGCTGGCACCGCCACGCTACCAACCGAGCTATGCCGCCCCTGCACTTATTAACATTTAGAAGTATCCTAATCAGACATCCGTATTGGTCAAAGATTAGCTTGCATGTAAAATGTGCGATACAAGCAGTACTGCAGCAGGTTTACTTGTGTGTGATATGATTTCATGTCCGATACAAGCTGTCCTGCAGAGTGTTTACTTGTGTGTGATGTAATGCGCGATACAAGCAGTCATGCAGCGTGTTTACTTGTGTGTGATATCATGTGGGATACAAGCGGTCGTGCAGCGTGTTTACTTGTGTGTGATATCATGTGCGATACAAGCGGCCGTGCAGCGTGTTTACTTGTGTGTGATATCACGCGCGTTACAAGCAGTTCTGCAGCGTGTTTACTTGTGTGTGATATCACGCGCGATACAAGCAGTCCTGCAGCGTGTTTACTTGTGTGTGATATCACGCGCGATACAAGCAGTTCTGCAGCGTGTTTACTTGTGTGTGATATCGCGCGCGATACAAGCAGTCCTGCAGCGTGTTTACTTGTTTGTGATATCACGCGCGATACAAGCAGTCCTGCAGCGTGTTTACTTGTGTATGATATCACGCGTGATACAAGCAATCCTGCAGCGTGTTTACTTGTGTGTGATATCATGCGGGATATGAGCAGTCCTGCAGCGTGTTTATTTGTGTGTGATATCACGCACGATACAAGCGGTCCTGCAGCGTGTTTACTTGTGTGTGATATCATGTGCGATACAAGCAGTCCTGCAGCATGTTTACTTGTGTGTGATATCATGTGTGATACAAGCAGTCCTGCAGCGTGTTTACTTGTGTGTGATATCATGCGCGATACAAGCAGTCCTGCAGCGTGTTTACTTGTGTGTGATATCATGCGCGATACAAGCAGTCCTGCAGCGTGTTTACTTGTGTGTGATATCATGTGGGATACGAGCGGTCCTGCAGCGTATTCACTTGTGTGTGATATCATGTGGGATACGAGCAGTCCTGCAGCGTGTTTACGTGTGTGTGATATCATGTGGGATACGAGCAGTCCTGCAGCATGTTTACTTGTGTGAGATATCATGGGCGATACAAGCGGTCCTGCAGTGTGTTTACTTGTGTGTGATATCATGTGCGATACAAGCAGTCCTGCAGCGTGTTTACCTGTGTGTGATATCATGTGCGATACAAGCAGTCCTGCAGCGTGTTTACTTGTGTGTGATATCATGTGCGATACAAGCATTCCTGCATCGTGTTTACTTGTGTGAGATATCATGTGGGATACAACTAGTCCTGCAGAGTGTTTACCTGTGCGTGATATTATGTCTGATACAAACAGTCCTGCAGCGTGTTTACTTGTGTGTGATATCATGTCCGATACAAGCAGTCCCGCAGAGTGATTACATGTGTGCGATATCATATATGCGATACGAGCAGTCCTGCAGAGTGTTTACTTGTGTGTGATATCATGTGGGATACAAGCGGTCCTGCAGAGTGTTTACCTGTGTGTGATATCATTTGGGAAAGAAGCAGTCCTGCAGAGTGTTTACCCGTGTGCGATATCATGTCTGATACAAGCAGTCCTGCAGCGTGTTTACTTGTGTGTGATATCATGTCCAATACAAGCGTGTTTACATGTGTGCGATATCATGTGTGATACAAGCAGTCCTGCAGCGTGTTTACCTCTGTATGATATCATGTGTGATACAAGCGGCCCTGCAGAGAGTTTACTTGTGTGTGATATCATGTCCGATACAAGCAGTCCCGCAGAGTGTTTACATGTGTGCGATATAATATGCGATACGAGCAGTCCTGCAGAGTGTTTAATTGTGTGTGATATCATGTGGGATACAAGCAGTCCTGCAGTGTTTACCCGTGTGTGATATCATGCCTGATACAAGCACAACACATGTATCAATATAAACAAGTATCAAATCATTATAGTTGTATATTACATACACATACAAATTCTCCAAGGGAAAAGTGTATCAGGAAGTATCCAGTAACAAACACGTCCGCATCATTTAACTTACTGCGTCATCAGCTTAACTTAATGATTGTGGCCACTATATGTCACCAAAAAAGCAGTTACCACTCCACTTCAACTTAAAAGCAGCATAAGTCCATTCCAGGTGGTGAAAAATAAATAGGTTCGTGTTTTTCATACCTAGCATTGTTCTCTGTTTGACTCATTTCACTTGATCAAACCCTTTTTTTTTAACATTCCGCGCTACAAAATCCTACAAATATGCATGATTGCTGCTGATATCGTATCCGATTGATATCGGCCAATACTCAAAGCTCCACTATCAGTGTCGTATCAAAAATGAAAAGTACCATCATACATCTTTCACACCTGTTGATATCTTCTATGTGTTCTGTGCGGCATCAATTGTTAATTGTTGTGTTACCTTCAGGGTGTTTAACAGTGTTGGAGATTGGACGATCCGCGTATGGGTGGCACCGATAGGAATATCTGTCAGGTAAGAACATGTCTGAGAGCGATGGAGCTTAGCGCCTCACCTTTGTTCGTCTTCACGGTCTTGGCTGAGGTGGGAGAGACGTTGGTCAGTAGCCTCGGGTCGCACAAAACTAGCCGACAACTTTTTGTCTACCATCACACCGGGTCCGTGTACCATCCTTTAATTGGAAATATGTCGATTAAAAGATGCCGGACGGATAGTGTGACCTGGATTAAGAGGCCGCCGGCTGCCCTTCGTGTTTTCAGATAGTGGCAGAAACAAAACGTGTAACAATACATCGACTCCCTATTGCTCAAATGGCGGAATTATTGTCCTTCCTCTTCCTGTTTACAGCGCTAGGCCTTCTGGGTAATGTAATACATAAGAATTTACTCCCTAGTTTACATTTATTTATATATTTATTGAACAATTATTTATCCAGAGTAAGAAATCTAGGGACAGGTGGTTTTTAATGCTGATATAGCAAAGAGGCCGCATTAGCATGTTAGAGATGTTGAAGTGTGATGATAATCTCTCATCGTCTCTCATTCACCAACAAAAATGAGCGCTATAGATAGCTCTCAACAGTTCGCAAATGTTCTTAATGTTATGGGGGAAAAAATTAATGTTTAGGATGGACAAACACTTTTCATGTCTGCGACCTGTGGACGACAATAAGTACTTTGGTAGTGTTTCCTACTGTAATTATAATCAATTATTAGGGATGGGAATCTTTGGGCGCCTAATGATTCGATCCGATTCCGAATCCTGGGGTGGCGATTCGGATCGGAATCGCTTTGTGAAGCAACACGTTTCTCCATCCAAACCGATTCTTGCAATGTATTATTTGGTATAATAATTATAATGAAACTTGTTCACAACAGATTACAGGTTAGAAACATTTATTTTGGTTGCTTGGAGATGGCCTTAAAACATTGTTATGAAAATGGATATTAAAAATAAAATACAGTATTTTCCGGACTGTAAGCCGCACCCATTGTTTCAAATTACAGAGACTACACATATAGGTGATGATAAGTCGTGAAATGTTTTTGCCTACGCCATTAGATGCAAGCTTAGCACGGCGCCAAACTTGGCTCCCATGGTATTTGGCCATTTTTCGATGAAAAAAAGGGGTCGTACTTTAACGAAGTCCTCTTAGGGACTTTGGACAAATGAGTCACAGTTAAAATGACAGATACTACACATAAAGGTGATGATAAGTTGTGAACACTGTTTGCCTACGCCATTAGATATGGGCATGGCACGGCGCCAAACCTGGCTCCGATGGTTTTTGGCCATTTTTTAACAAAAAAATGATGGGTCATACTTTAACGAACTCCCCGGGACTTTGACCAAATGAGTCACGGTTTAAATGACAGATACTACACATATAGGTGATGATAAGTTGGGAACACTTTTTGCCTACACCAGGGGTCGGCAATCCAAAATGTTGAAAGAGCCATATTGGACCAAAAATACAAAAAAAAATCTGTCTGGAGCCGCAAAAAATTAAAAGCCATATTACATGTGTCATGAGATATAAATTTAATTAAGAGGACTTAAAGGAAACTAAATGAGCTCAAATATAGCTACAAATGAGGCATAATGATGCAATATGTACATATCGCTAGGCTAAATAGCATGTTAGCATCGATTAGCTTGCAGTCACGCAGTGACTAAATATGTCTGATTAGCACTCCACACAAGTCAATAACATCAACAAAACTCACCTTTGTGCACTCACGCACGACGTTAAAAGTGTGGTGGACAAAATGAGACAGAAAAAGTGGCATAAAACACGTCCTAGAAAGTCGGAGAAATGTATACATGTAAACAAACTATACGGTGAGTTCAAGGACCGCCAAAATAAGTAGGACAAAACGGTGCTCGGCAAATACTCGAATGAGTGAAGCATATTTAATATAAACAGTGTGATTTATAACAATTAGGGGGTTTGTGTCATGTTTGTCCTCCTACAGAAACCATACTAAAACAAAAAAATACATTTTTTCCCCTCATCTTTTTCCATTCTTCATACATTTTTGAAAAATCTCCAGAGAGCCACTAAGGCGGCGCTAAAGAGCCGCATGCGGCTCTAGAGCCGCGGGTTGCCGACCCCCGGCCTACACCATTAGATGTGGGCGTGACATGGCGCCAAACATGGCTCCCATGGTTTTTGGCCATTTTTTGATGAAAAAAAGGGGTCGTACTTTAACAAACTCCTGCTAGGGACTTAGACCCAATGTGTCGCGGTTGAAATTACAGACACTACACATATAGGTGGTGATAAGTGGCAAAAAATGTTTGCCTATGCCATTAGATGTGGGCGTGGCACGGCGCCAAACATGGCTCTCATGGTTTTTGGCCATTTTTCGACAAAAAAAAGGGGTGGTACTTTAACGAACTCCTCCTCGGGACTTAGACCAAATGAGTCACGGTTAAACTTACAGATACTACACATATAGGTGATGATAAATAGCGAACACTTTTTGTCTTCGCCTTCATATGTGAGCGTGGCAAGGAGCCAAACTTGGCTTCGATGGTTTTTGGCCATTTTTCAACAAAAGATTTAAGGGTCGTACTTTAACGAACTCCTCCTAGGGACTTTGACCAAATGAGTCTTGGTTAAAATTACAGACACTAAACATATAGGTGATGATAAGTCGCACATTTTTTTTGCCTATGCCATTAGATGTGGGCGTGGCCCGGCGCCAAACTTGGCCATGAGGGTATTTGACCATTTTTCAGCTAAAAAAAGGGGTCGTACTTTAACAAACTCCTGCTAGGGACTTAGACCCAATGTGTCGCGGTTGAAATTACAGACACTACACATATAGGTGGTGATAAGTGGCAAAAAATGTTTGCCTATGCCATTAGATGTGGGCGTGGCACGGCGCCAAACATGGCTCTCATGGTTTTTGGCCATTTTTCGACAAAAAAAAGGGGTGGTACTTTAACGAACTCCTCCTCGGGACTTAGACCAAATGAGTCACGGTTAAACTTACAGATACTACACATATAGGTGATGATAAGTAGCGAACACTTTTTGTATTCGCCTTCATATGTGAGCGTGGCAAGGAGCCAAACTTGGCTCCGATGGTTTTTGGCCATTTTTCAACAAAAGATTTAAGGGTCGTACTTTAACGAACTCCTCCTAGGGACTTTGACCAAATGAGTCTTGGTTAAAATTACAGACACTACACATATAGGTGATGATAAGTCGCACATTTTTTTTGCCTATGCCATTAGATGTGGGCGTGGCCCGGCGCCAAACTTGGCAATGAGGGTATTTGACCATTTTTCAGCTAAAAAAAGGGGTCGTACTTTAACAAACTCCTGCTAGGGACTTAGACCCAATGTGTCGCGGTTGAAATTACAAACATTACACATATAGGTGGTGATAAGTGGCAAAAAATGTTTGCCTATGCCATTAGATGTGGGCGTGGCACGGCGCCAAACATGGCTCTCATGGTTTTTGGCCATTTTTCGACAAAAAAAACGGGTGGTACTTTAACGAACTCCTCCTCGGGACTTAGACCAAATGAGTCACGGTTAAACTTACAGATACTACACATATAGGTGATGATAAGTAGCGAACACTTTTTGTCTTCGCCTTCATATGTGAGCGTGGCAAGGAGCCAAACTTGGCTTCGATGGTTTTTGGCCATTTTTTAAACAAAAGATTTAAGGGTCGTACTTTAACGAACTCCTCCTAGGGACTTTGACCAAATGAGTCTTGGTTAAAATTACAGACACTATACATATAGGTGATGATAAGTCGCACATTTTTTTTGCCTATGCCATTAGATGTGGGCGTGGCCCGGCGCCAAACTTGGCCCTGATGGTATTTGACCATTTTTCAGCTAAAAAAAGGGGTCGTACTTTAACAAACTCCTGCTAGGGACTTAGACCCAATGTGTCGCGGTTGAAATTACAGACACTACACATATAGGTGGTGATAAGTGGCAAAAAATGTTTTCCTATGCCATTAGATGTGGGCGTGGCACGGCGCCAAACATGGCTCTCATGGTTTTTGGCCATTTTTCGACAAAAAAAAGGGGTGGTACTTTAACAAACTCCTCCTCGGGACTTAGACCAAATGAGTCACGGTTAAACTTACAGATACTACACATATAGGTGATGATAAGTAGCGAACACTTTTTGTCTTCGCCTTCATATGTGAGCGTGGCAAGGAGCCAAACTTGGCTTCGATGGTTTTTGGCCATTTTTCAACAAAAGATTTAAGGGTCGTACTTTAACAAACTCCTCCTAGGGACTTTGACCAAATGAGTCTTGGTTAAAATTACAGACACTACACATATAGGTGATGATAAGTCGCACATTTTTTTTGCCTATGCCATTAGATGTGGGCGTGGCCCGGCGCCAAACTTGGCCCTGATGGTATTTGACCATTTTTCAGCTAAAAAAAGGGGTCGTACTTTAACAAACTCCTGCTAGGGACTTAGACCCAATGTGTCGCGGTTGAAATTACAGACACTACACATATAGGTGGTGATAAGTGGCAAAAAATGTTTGCCTATGCCATTAGATGTGGGCGTGGCACGGCGCCAAACATGGCTCTCATGGTTTTTGGCCATTTTTCGACAAAAAAAAGGGGTGGTACTTTAACGAACTCCTCCTCGGGACTTAGACCAAATGAGTCACGGTTAAACTTACAGATACTACACATATAGGTGATGATAAGTAGCGAACACTTTTTGTCTTCGCCTTCATATGTGAGCGTGGCAAGGAGCCAAACTTGGCTTCGATGGTTTTTGGCCATTTTTCAACAAAAGATTTAAGGGTCGTACTTTAACGAACTCCTCCTAGGGACTTTGACCAAATGAGTCTTGGTTAAAATTACAGACACTACACATATAGGTGATGATAAGTCGCACATTTTTTTTGCCTATGCCATTAGATGTGGGCGTGGCCCGGCGCCAAACTTGGCCATGAGGGTATTTGACCATTTTTCAGCTAAAAAAAGGGGTCGTACTTTAACAAACTCCTGCTAGGGACTTAGACCCAATGTGTCGCGGTTGAAATTACAGACACTACACATATAGGTGGTGATAAGTGGCAAAAAATGTTTGCCTATGCCATTAGATGTGGGCGTGGCACGGCGCCAAACATGGCTCTCATGGTTTTTGGCCATTTTTCGACAAAAAAAAGGGGTGGTACTTTAACAAACTCCTCCTCGGGACTTAGACCAAATGAGTCACGGTTAAACTTACAGATACTACACATATAGGTGATGATAAGTAGCGAACACTTTTTGTCTTCGCCTTCATATGTGAGCGTGGCAAGGAGCCAAACTTGGCTTCGATGGTTTTTGGCCATTTTTCAACAAAAGATTTAAGGGTCGTACTTTAACAAACTCCTCCTAGGGACTTTGACCAAATGAGTCTTGGTTAAAATTACAGACACTACACATATAGGTGATGATAAGTCGCACATTTTTTTTGCCTATGCCATTAGATGTGGGCGTGGCCCGGCGCCAAACTTGGCCCTGATGGTATTTGACCATTTTTCAGCTAAAAAAAGGGGTCGTACTTTAACAAACTCCTGCTAGGGACTTAGACCCAATGTGTCGCGGTTGAAATTACAGACACTACACATATAGGTGGTGATAAGTGGCAAAAAATGTTTGCCTATGCCATTAGATGTGGGCTTGGCACGGCGCCAAACATGGCTCTCATGGTTTTTGGCCATTTTTCGACAAAAAAAAGGGGTGGTACTTTAACGAACTCCTCCTCGGGACTTAGACCAAATGAGTCACGGTTAAACTTACAGATACTACACATATAGGTGATGATAAGTAGCGAACACTTTTTGTCTTCGCCTTCATATGTGAGCGTGGCAAGGAGCCAAACTTGGCTTCGATGGTTTTTGGCCATTTTTCAACAAAAGATTTAAGGGTCGTACTTTAACGAACTCCTCCTAGGGAATTTGACCAAAAGAGTCTTGGTTAAAATTACAGACACTACATATATAGGTGATGATAAGTCGCACATTTTTTTTGCCTGTGCCATTAGATGTGGGCGTGGCCCGGCGCCAAACTTGGCCCTGAGGGTATTTGACCATTTTTCAGCTAAAAAAAGGGGTCGTACTTTAACAAACTCCTGCTAGGGACTTAGACCCAATGTGTCGCGGTTGAAATTACAGACACTACACATATAGGTGGTGATAAGTGGCAAAAAATGTTTGCCTATGCCATTAGATGTGGGCGTGGCACGGCGCCAAACATGGCTCTCATGGTTTTTGGCCATTTTTCGACAAAAAAAAGGGGTGGTACTTTAACGAACTCCTCCTCGGGACTTAGACCAAATGAGTCACGGTTAAACTTACAGATACTACACATATAGGTGATGATAAGTAGCGAACACTTTTTGTCTTCGCCTTCATATGTGAGCGTGGCAAGGAGCCAAACTTGGCTTCGATGGTTTTTGGCCATTTTTCAACAAAAGATTTAAGGGTCGTACTTTAACAAACTCCTCCTAGGGAATTTGACCAAAAGAGTCTTGGTTAAAATTACAGACACTACATATATAGGTGATGATAAGTCGCACATTTTTTTTGCCTGTGCCATTAGATGTGGGCGTGGCCCGGCGCCAAACTTGGCCCTGAGGGTATTTGACCATTTTTCAGCTAAAAAAAGGGGTCGTACTTTAACAAACTCCTGCTAGGGACTTAGACCCAATGTGTCGCGGTTGAAATTACAGACACTACACATATAGGTGGTGATAAGTGGCAAAAAATGTTTGCCTATGCCATTAGATGTGGGCGTGGCACGGCGCCAAACATGGCTCTCATGGTTTTTGGCCATTTTTCGACAAAAAAAAGGGGTGGTACTTTAACAAACTCCTCCTCGGGACTTAGACCAAATGAGTCACGGTTAAACTTACAGATACGACACATATAGGTGATGATAAGTAGCGAACACTTTTTGTCTTCGCCTTCATATGTGAGCGTGGCAAGGAGCCAAACTTGGCTTCGATGGTTTTTGGCCATTTTTCAACAAAAGATTTAAGGGTCGTACTTTAACGAACTCCTCCTAGGGACTTTGACCAAATGAGTCTTGGTTAAAATTACAGACACTACACATATAGGTGATGATAAGTCGCACATTTTTTTTGCCTATGCCATTAGATGTGGGCGTGGCCCGGCGCCAAACTTGGCCATGAGGGTATTTGACCATTTTTCAGCTAAAAAAAGGGGTCGTACTTTAACAAACTCCTCCTAGGGACTTTGACTAAATGAATCGCGGTTAAAATGACAGATACTGCATATAGGTGATGATAAGTTGCAAACACTGTTTGCCTACGCCATTAGATGTGGGCGTGGCACGGCACCAAACATGGCTCCGAGGGCTTTTGGCCATTTTTCAGCAAAAAAAGGGGTCGTACTTTAACAAACTCCTGCTAGGGACTTTGACTAACTGAGTCACGGTTAAAATTAAAGACACTACACATATAGCTGATGATAATTTGCGAACACTGTTTGCCTACGCCATTAGAGGTGGGCGTAGCATGGCGCCAAACCTGACTCCCATGGTTTTTGGCCACTTTTGGAAGAAAAAAAGGGGTCGTACTTTAACAAAGTCCTCCTAGGGACTTTGACTAAATGAGACACAGTTTAAATTACAGACACTACACATATAGCTGATGATAAGTCGCGGAAATTTTTTCCCCACACCATTAGATGTGGGCGTGGCATGGCCATTTTGGCCATTTTTCGACGAAAAAAAGGGGTCGTACTTTAACGAAGTCCTACTAGGGACTTTGACCAAATGAGTCACGTTTAAACTTATAGATACTACACATATAGGTGATGATAAGTGGCGAACGCTTTTTGTCTTCGCCTTCAGATGTGGGCGTGGCATGGCGCCAAACTTGACTCTGTCGGATTTTGGCCATTTTTCGGCTAAAAAATGTGGTCGTACTTTAACAAACTCCTGCTAGGGACTTTGACTAAATGAGTCACGGTTAAAATTACAGACACTACACATATAGGTGATGATAAGTTGCGAACACTGTTTGCCTACTCCATTAGATGTGGGCGTAGCACGGCGCCAAACCTGACTCCCATGGGTTTTGGCCATTTTTTGATGAAAAAAAGGGGTCGTACTTTAACAAAGTCCTCCTAGGGACTTTGACTAAATGAGACACAGTTTAAATTACAGACACTACACATATAGGTGATGATAATTCGCAGAATTTTTTTCCCCACACCATTAGATGTGGGCGTGGCACGGCGCCAAACATGGCTCCCATGGTTTTTGGCCATTTTTTGACGAAAAAAAGGGGTTGTACTTTAACGAAGTCCTACTAGGGACTTACACCAAATGAGTCACGGTTAAACTTATAGATACTACACATATAGGTGATGATGAGTGGCAAACACTTTTTTTCTTCGCCAATCAGATGTGGGCGTGGCATGGCGCCAAACTTGGCTCTGATGGATTTTGGCCATTTTTCGGCAAAAAAGTTTGGTTGTACTTTAACAAACTTCTCCTAAGGACTTTGACCAAATGAGTCGTGGTTAAAATTACAGACATTACACATATAGGTGATGATAAGTCGCAAAACATTTTTGCCTACGCCATTAGATGCGGGCATAGCACGGCGCCAAACTTGGCTACCATGGTTTTTGGCCATTTTTTGCCTAAAAAGAGGGGTCATACTTTAACAAAGTCCTCCTCGGGACTTAGACCAAATGAGTCGTGGTTAAAATTACAGACACTACACATATAGGTGATGATAAGTTGCAAACACTGTTTGCCAACGCCATTAGATGTGGGCGTGGCACGGCGCCAAACCTGACTCCCATGGTTTTTGGCCACTTTTCGACGAAAAAAAGGGGTCGTACTTTAACAAAGTCCTCCTAGGGACTTTGACTAAATTAGACACAGTTTAAATTACAGACACTACACATATAGCTGATGATAAGTTGCGGAAATTTTTCCCCCACACCATTAGATGTGGGCGTGGCACGGCGCCAAACATGGCTCCCATGGTTTTTGGCCATTTTTCGACGAAAAAAATGGGTCGTACTTTAACGAAGTCCTACTAGGGACTTTGACCAAATGAGTCACGTTTAAACTTACAGATACTACACATATAGGTGATGATAAGTGGCGAACACTTTTTGTCTTCGCCTTCAGATGTGGGCGTGGCATGGCGCCAAACTTGACTCTGATGGATTTTGACCATTTTTCAGCTAAAAAATGGGATCGTACTTTAACAAACTCCTGCTAGGGACTTTGATTAAATGAGTCGCGGTTAAAATCACGGACAATACACATATATGTGATGATAAGTCGCAAAATGTTTTTGCCTACGCCAGGGGTGTCCAAACTTTTTCCTCAAGGGCCGCATACAGAAAAGTTGAAGGCTCTCGGGGCCACTTTGTACTTTTTTTTGTACATTCAAGACCCGGAAACCTCTTACATGCCAGTTATTATAAGTTGTTTTTATTTTGCATGACTTCCTGTCCGGCGCTCTTATTTTTTGTTCCACGTCCTTTTTCACGACCTCAACGTTGTACCTTTACACTTCATGCGTCTCTTTTCCATTTGTGCACCTGCCTTTCTCTGGTAAAGAAGACTTGTTTACTGCACTTGCCTGCCGTCTCTGCATCCCGGAGTGCGTAACGTAACAAAAACTAATACAATGTAGTTGAATCAATTATTCTTATTACTAGTCTTTATCAATATTAGCATGATTATTACATTACAAGGCTTAGCACACTCACAATCTTACCATCACCAGTGTTTTCTGCACTTGCCTGCCGTCTCTGCATCCATAAAACGAAACGTAACAAAAAAACAGTACAATGTAGTTCAATCAATTATTCATCTTATATTTAGTCTTTATCAATACTTATTATTATTAATATTTTGCTTTCGTAAACTCAAAATCTTACCATATCTTGCAAGAAATGTGTACATATGTTCATCAAACACCATGTAAAAGACGCACAGGTCAACAGCAATTTTGATTTTCAGGTCCCATTTTGGGGGAATTTGGTCCGGGTCCATTATTCCTAAGCACAAATTGTATTTTGTCGGTGTCGCGGGCCAATTAAAAACGAGCTGCGGGCCGCAAATGGCCCCCGGGCCACACTTTGGACACCCCTGGCCTACGCCATCAGGTGCCGACTTGTCCAGGGTGTACCCCGCCTTGCACCCGAATGCAGCTGGGACAGACTCCAGCAACTACTTCACTTCCCCATTGTGGGATAGATACAGTCTATAATATCCTAATTAACATTCAGAAACATATGGTTTTATTCCTGCTGGCTTAGCGTTTGACATTTATTGCAGCGGCAGCAGCATCTGGTCCACCAAAGCAAATCATGTCGTTTGTGTTACCTCCAGGATGTCAGTAATTACTCACAGAAATACTTTGACTCTTCATCCTCCTTGTTGGATTATTTGTAACATTGCTAAATAGCCTCTTTAATTACAGCGGCTGTAAATGTAATCGCTGTGATCGAGTGGAGCAGTACTTAAAGGCCACGGGCGAGCAGGTAAGACGTGACCTTTGAGAAGATTTACACGCCCGATCAGCTGTTAATCAGAGTCATTGATCAGAGTGATGTCCTGTGCCCGGTAAACGCTCTGTGCTGTCCATCCATTAGGATGCTGGTAATGCCTTACTTTATTTTGGGACGCGCTGATGATACTATTGTACATGTTCGAAAAGGAGAAGGAAGAAGCAGAGATTATTAGTATAATGGTTAGTAGTTCGGGGTGCACAAAAAAAAAAAAAAAAAGATTCACACCTGAGTTGCGAGTCTATATTCAGTGAAATTGAAATTGTATTCATTTTAAAAGTGAAAGAGAGGTGTATCTAGTCATGCAACTGTTCAATAACTAGAGAGCGTACATCCGCCACCACAAGCCCAGGCAGTGTGCATTACCACAGAATAGAAGACATAACGTAGTGAGGAAAGAGTTCAAGTTAAAGTTAAAGTCCCAATTATTGTCACACACAGTGTGTGTGACAATACTTGATCAACAGCGATGCAGGTTACACTGAGGGTGGCGGTATAAACAATTTTAACACTGTTACAAATATACGCCACACTGTGAACCCACACCAAACAAGAATGACAAACACATTTCGGGAGATCATCCGCACCGTAACACAACATAAACACAACAGATCAAATACTCAGAACGCTACAAGGTGTGTGTGAGGGGGGGAGGGGCTGGGTTTGGTGGTAGCAGGGGTGTATTTGGTAGCGTCCCAGAAGAGTTAGTGCTGCAAAGGGTTCTGGGTATTTGTTCTGTTGTGTTTATGTTGTGTTACGGTGCGGATGTTCTCCCGAAATGTGTTTGTCATTCTTGTTTGGTGTGAATTCACAGTGTGGCGTATATTTCTAACAGTGTTGAAGTTGTTTATACGGCCACCCTCAGTGTAACCTGTATCGCTGTTGATCAAGTATGCGTTGCATTCACGTGTGTGTGTGTAGAAGCCGCACATATCTTGTGACTGAGCCGGCACGTTGTTAGAATGGATGAAAAGCGGACGTGACGACAGCTCGTAGAAGACATTAAATGCAGTGCCTTTAAGGCACGCCCCCAAGACTGTGGTCCGGGTGACTACAAGATATAATGACTGATGAACACCTTCGTTCGATAATGAAGGTTGCCTCAGCTTAAAGCCTGAGTCCCGACATTAATGAACTAGCATCCAAGAAAAGATGGCAGGTATCTGGCTTGGCCACATCAGATTAGATCAGTGTGTCGCAAACTAAGCAGTTTAAAGTCCTGAATGGTTGGTTTATCCATTGTTATTTTATTTTCAAATTTATTAGCCTGTGGAAAAAGTTAATGTTGATATTTACCTCAGAAGGCTGCCAAAAGAAAAGAGGCATTCAATTTTTATTTAAATTGTATTTGATATGCCATTGATATTTTTTAATTATTATTATTATTATTTGAAACTCGATTTTGCATGTCACTATAAAGTTATATAAGCCTTGCTTGTTCAATATGCAATGCAAAACTTGTTTGGGTCCCTATTAAAAGGTTAATTTATTAAACTTTGGCCCGCGGCTTTGTTCAGTTTTAAATTTTGGCCCACTCTGTATTTGAGTTTGACACCCCTGCTCAAGGGGAAACTGGGTAACACATGGCACACTGACAAAGCTTAACCTATTGTTACTATAACAATCTACAAGGTTAATGTAGGTTGCTTCTCTTTCTTCCCCTCCATTTTTCTGCATTATTTTGTATCTCTAGTTATCATTACGTATATGTATTGTTGCATTTGAACAACTGTATTGTTGATAATAAAGGTAAATTATTGGTATTGTTCATTATCAATAGCACTATTTCTAATGGTATTTGTATTGCTCCATTTGTAGTGTAATAATGCTCATTGTCATTTCTGTATTATTATTTATTTCGCTTATTGCTTCTTTGCTATCACTTTTACATCATATTTGTACATGTCGTATTTGCTGATGTTGCTCTATTGTTGTTGTTGTTGTTGTGTTTGCTGTTGTTGTTTTTGTTTCTCTGTCTAATCCCCCTCTTGTCCCCACAATTCCCCCCTCTGTCTTCCTTTTTTTCTCTTGCTATCCCCTCCTGCTCCGGCCCGGCTGCATCAAATGATAATATAAATACATTTAATAAAGTCAAATACAAATAAGGCAACAAGAGAAGTATCCTACACTTTTCTTTTGTAAAGTAAATCTGAACAGCCGATATGGGCATCTACATTAATCAATCAATCAATGTTTATTTATATAGCCTAATCAACTATATGATTTGCCTGAGAAGCTGGACAGGACAAAAATAAATTAAAAATAAATTAATAAAAAATTATGTTTTTTTTTCAAAATAAAGAACCATTTTTGGGTTGTTTTTCAATGAGTAACACATTTTGGGTAAAAGGCTTCTTTTTTAATTAAAAAGTTACTTTTTTTTTTAAGGGATTTTTATAATGGATTCATGTCATTGACATTATTTACAATCACACATGTACATGAAAATATTTGAGCACGCTGTACAGAACTACTATGACCATACACAGCAATTCTTGTAAAAAAAAATCACTTATATCTTGCTTTTGAGTATATTTTAATGGAATAGAAATAATTTTGATCAGTAGTTGGGAAGGAGTAGGACAAACCAGCAGTAAAAGGTATAATTTTTAACCAACTATTGGATCATGGAGCGCTAAATTGCGCAACCCAATAGTTGGGTTGGGAAAAACCCAACATTGTAGTGAGCATAACTCAGCTATTGTGGTAAATAAATTCAACCCAATAGTTGGGTTATGAATCAACCAACATTGAGCTAGCATAACTCAACTTTTGGGTTAAATAATTCAACCCATTAGTTTGGTTGGGAATAACCCAACATTGAGTTATCATAACTCAACTTTTTGGTTAAATAATTCAAAGCAAAAGTTGGGTTCAAAAAAAATAACCCAAAATGTTGAGTTAAAATAACTCAAGCAAGGGGTGCGTCCTTTTCTGAACCAGCAGTTGGGTTAAAATTGGGTTGTTTTTTAACCCAACATTTTTTAGTGTGTGTGTGTGTTGAGTTGAAGTAAGGACACACCCTGAAGTGAACATGAAAGAGTGAAGGTATCCGAGTTAAAACCCACACATTGTATTTTACTTTCATTTATTGCTTGAATCAAATCCATTCGGTGTGTTTGAGTTTCGACGCCAAGCTGAACCCTTTTTCAAATAGAAATAATCGATGCTGTGACCCCCAGCTCCTTTTTCTATTTGCCGGGCGGTGACCGCAAAGCTGGCAAATAGGGTCACATGGGATAGTATGTCTCTCACAACAATACATCGCCTAATGGCGTACTGTACTCTTCATATTTTATTGAAGCTGTCATCTGACATGCGCAAACATATTAGAGTCCGTCTGCATTATTAATTCCCATTTCCGTTCGATCACTCGGGACCCCCGAAGAACTGGCGTCAAATCCCCGACTGCAAACTAAGTGAAAAAAGACGGTTGGACAAAGGACAAAGTGGGTTGAAGGCTTCAAGAAGGTTAAATGCTCATTTGAACCATTCCGTATCCTTACCTGAAGGCCATTTAGTATCCTGTGGATCCTGTATATGAACACATTAGATTTAGAAGGGACAAAACTTTATGTAACAGTTGGTTGGGGGGCGCATAATAAATGAAAATAACATAACATAACATAACCTTCCATATTTCCTAGAAGAAGGATCACAAATCATGACTATTATTGTTTCATCTCCAGTAAGTACTGGTTAAAAAAGTTACAATTCTGGACTTCTGGTAGTGCACGCCCTATACACACCCAAACCATTTATCCTCCAAATTCAAGGTTCGAAACTTCTTTTCAACCCTAACCCAGGAGTCGGCAACCCAAAATGTTGAAAGAGCCATATTGGACCAAAAATAAAAAACACAAATCTGTCTGGAGCCGCAAAAAATGTAAAGCCTTATATAAGTGTTATAATGAAGGCAACACATGATGTAAGTGTCTATATTAGTTATATTAGCCTACTATCAAAATGGCTAAGTGTCATAAGCTGATGCAAATCTTTGTTGACAGAAATGTTGAAATGTAATATTTATTCTACACAATTTTACAACATTGGGAAACGTTATAAAACGGAGGCTTTTCAGAGGGTGAGATAACTAATTACTGGCTTAAAATAGCCAAAGGTAAAGATGTGTCTGTTCAAGGTGAAGGAAACGGAAATTAAAAATAAAATGAACTCAAATATACCTAAAATACGATGTAATATAATGATGCAATATGTACATACAGCTAGCATAAATAGCATGTTAGCATCGATTAGCTTGCAGTCATGCAGTGACCAAATATGTGTGATTACCACTCCACACAAGTCAATAACATCAACAAAACTCACCCTTGTGGATTCACGCACAGTATAAAACGTTTGGTGGACAAATAGAGACAAAAAGGGAGTGGCATAAAACACGTCTTTCTGTGGCAGCGTCAAGGAAAGTTGTACATGTAAACAAACTACGGTGCGTTCAAGGACTTCCGAAATTAGGGCAAAATGACGCGCGCCAAATACTCTCATCAGTGAAGCACGTTTAATGTAAACACTGGGATTTCTAACAATTAGGAAGGTTTGTGTCATGTTTGTCCAACAGAAACCTTTTTTTTTTTTTTAAATAGATTTTTTTTCCTCATCTTTTTCCATTTTCATACATTTTTGAAAAAGCTCCAGGGAGCCACCAGGGCGGCGCTAAAAAGCTGCTTGTGGCTCGAAAGCCGCACGTTGCCGACCTCCGGCCTAACCCTTTAAAAGTAGATGGCTACTTAATATTTTTTTACAAAAAAAATCTAAATAATACTTTAATTAGTTCAATTCATATTTTTTTTTTATAAAACTATTTATCAAATTCTTTACTATGTATCCTTCAAATCAGGAATGCAAAACTTCCCAATCATTGTCATTTATTAATATGGTTATGATTTTAAAGCCTGCATTCTGCCTACTTTTTATTTTTCGTAAAAAAAATAAATAAATAAAAATACTAATGGAAAAAAAACAAAAATTTAAATAAAAACTCAAATAAATTAGGAAGGTTAAAGAAGGCCTAATCAATTAATTACTCAATCAATCAAATCACTCAAACTTTATCCATGTAGCACTTTTCATGAGGGATGTAGATGAAATCCGGTACTTTTTTGGCACCAACCGAATCGCGCCGGTCACGTAAATCCAACGGAGTTATATTCCGGTAACAGCGGTTGCGCTTTGCTATTGATATGCTACTGAGTAGCATTAGCGATTTTACATGGCGATCTCAACACCTTCAAATTCGGTAATGAAAACTACAACCAAGATACATGTTAGAATCAAAGAGCTGGTGTGTAATAAGTACAGTATTAACACTTTTAGGGCACAACAAAAGACTAGATTCAGCAAAAAACTGAACTAACTAGCCAGAACACCATAAACTGTACACTACTGCCATCTAACGTCTTGGACTTGCAACTGTAATTGAGACTCAGATATGTGATGATAAAACAACAGCATTTATCATAATCAGGTTATTTTTTAAATGTTGCATTAAAAAATAAGACGCTATAATCAAGAACAATTAATACTTATTGACACACACAAAAAAAACAAAAGTTGGTACAGTTGACTACCGGTATCGGTACCATATTGGTTCAAATGAGGTGGGGGGGGGGGGGGTTAGGGGGTCACGGAGGGTGTATATTGTAGTGTCCCGGAAGAGTTAGTGCTGCAAGGGGTTCTGGGTATTTGTTCTGTTGTGTTTATGTTGTGTTACGGTGCGGATGTTCTCCCGAAATGTGTTTGTCATTATTGTTTGGTGTGGGTTCACAGTGTGGCGCATATTTGTAACAATGTTAAAGTTGTTTATACGGTCACCCTCAGTGTGACCTGTATGGCTGTTGATCAAGTATACTTTGCATTCACTTGTGAGAGTGTGTCAAAAGCCGTAGATATTATGTGACTGGGCCGGCACGCAAAGGCAGTGCCTTCAAGGTTTATTGGCGCTCTGTACTTCTCCCTACGTCCGTGTACACAGCGGAGTTTTAAAAAGTCATACATTTTACTTTTTGAAACCGATACCGATAATTTCCGATACTACATTTTGGAGCATTTATCGGCCGATAATATCGGCAGTCCGATATTATCGGACATCTCTAGTTGTCATAAACGTTAAAAATATATATACATACGCACTCATTTACATTAACACTACTACTACAAGGGAATAATGAACAACAAATCAATAATTGACATGACAGGCTTGCAACTTTACAATGTCCCGTTTGTGGACAAGGAGACTGCAGCCATCGAAGCACAATCAATCTATTTACAAACTATAGCGCTAACACAGTCCAGTGACAAAAATAAATAAATAAATTAAAACATTTTATGCGTATGTAAATTTATAAACACTTTCTTCTTTCCTTCAAGGATCTAAACTCTACCGATTTTTTTCTATATTTTTATTGTAATATTTTCATAATGTGTTTGTTCTATTTTTGGCCAAAGTAAGACAAAGAAAACAATCTGAAGTTGTCTTTCATTTTTAGTTTTAATGCGAAGATTTTAATAATCCGGCCCGCATGTGCACAGATTTTCCTCCATGCGGCCCCTGAGCTAAAATGAGTTAGACACCCCTGGTTTAAGTCATTTTAAAGACTGAGCGTCTGTGGCCCTGTTTCGGGCCACAAAAAGATGTACAGAATGTCCTCAGAAACATGAGTTAACTATGGATAACTGAGTAAAATAATAAAATAAATAAATAAAATAAATATGATAATAATATATAATACAATATAATATAATAATAATAATAATAATAATAATAATAATAATAATAATAATAATAAAATAAATAAAATAAATGAGTTAACTATGGATCTACGAACTAAAACATGTGTCTTCTTCCTTTCTAGTACCTACTTCCACCCCCGCCACTGATATTTCTGCCTGCAACTCCAAACACACAAAGGTTATTTATTCCTTGCTGAAGATTCATTACTCGCTGACGTGCTTTGAATGCGTTGCGTAGGCTTAATAAACTCGGGTTCTTTTTGGCCGCCTACTTCCATGTGACTTCTTCACCCCAATGAAAAGTGTGGGTTTGGAAAATGTCTGAAGCGTCAAGGGTTTGTTTTATTTTGATTTTGTTTGTAGAGTTTCAGAAGACTTGTGGAGATCCTTTTAGAGACAAAACCATTTGATTCGCCTAGGACCTATTGGGACCCTCCATTTGGCGGGGAAGAGGTTGTTTTATTCTAAGGCTGTCTGAATAAAGAGAGGTGGATTAAAGTACAAACTAGAGTGATAGCAGACCAGGCTGCCTGAGCTCAGAAAATTAGAGCTATTCTCATATGTTTTTGTCCGATCCAAACAGAAAGTTAACTTATTTGTTGGGCACACCCACTTATTCTTGTGTAAAATAAATCGCAGACTGGGAATTATGAAGGATGAATTTGCGGACTGGAAATAAACTATTACGATGAACAGTTTAATTATGTTTTCGCTCGCTCGTACGCAAACATTCTTTTCTGGATTGTTTTCGCCTGGTTGCGACGTAGCAAGATTCCTCTGGAGGACAGCGCAGCCAAGAGGAAACCAACTCCGTCCTCGTCAACAACACCTGGGGAGATGAACTCTGTTTGCAATGCCTGCAGAGTGGCTCCAGACCTACAGACATAACACACACACGTATGGTGTGGTATGTTATGCTATGGCATAGTATGGTATGGCATGGTATGGTATGGTATGTTATGGTATGGTATGGTATGGTATGGTATGGTATGGTATGGTATGGTATGGTATGGTATGGTATGGTATGGTATGGTATGGTATGTTATGGTATGGTATGGTATGGTATGTTATGTTATGTTATGGTATGGTATGGTATGGCATGGTATGGCATGGTATGATATGGTATGGTATGGTATGTTATGGTATGACATGGCATAGTATAGTAAGGTATGGTATGGCACAGTATGGTATGGTATGGCATGGTATGGTGTGGTATGGCATAGTATGGTATGGTATGTTATGGTATGGCATAGTATGGTATGGTATGGCATAGTATAGTTAGGTATGGTATGGCAAAGTACGGTATGGTATGGCATGGTATGGTGTGGTATGGCATAGTATGGTATGGTATATTATGGTGTGGCATAGCATGGTATGGTATGGCATGTTATGGTATGGTATGGTATGGCATAGTATGTTACGGTACGGCATGGTATGGTATGTTATGGTATGGCATAGTATGGTATGGTATGGCATGGTATGGTATGGTATGGTATGGTATGGTATGGCATGGTATGGGTATGGTATGGTATGTTATGGTATGGCATAGTATGGCATGGTGTGTTATGGTATGGCATAGTATGTTATGGTAAGGCATGGTATGGTATGTTATGGTATGGCATAGTATGGTATGGTATGGCATGGTATGGTATGGTATGTTATGGTATGGCATGGTATGGCATGGTATGGTATGGTATGGCATGGCATAGTATAGTAAGGTGTGGTATGGCATAGTATGTTATGGTATGGTATAGTATGGTTTGGTATGGTATGGTATGGTATGTTATGGTATGGCATAGTATGGTATGGTATGGTATTCTCTTTATTGCCATTGCACAAGTACAAGGAAATGTCACTTTCAACAGAAACCCGTTCAAGATGAGACAAACATCGTACAAGACTACAGAACAGGAACGCTGATGGGTCGGTCGCAAATTATTTTTCACTCTATTGACTATTTTTGGTCCTTTAAATTCACCATCAGAGCACACCCTGGACAATGAGCATACGCACACCCCACGTCTTTGCCACGGATTTAACTCCTTAGGGGCGATGAATGACTGGAGCAACGCTAGAAGAGCTCCAGCTTCGGCACCAGAGGTCCAACCCCTCTCCCCCTGTTGCAAGTCTTGTGGTTTCTGTGTCGTAACGTGTTTATTTGTGCTTAACGGCTACCATGTTTTATTTCTTGGCCCCAGTCTGCTCCCCCATAGGAGCCTAGTCTGAGATCGAGTTTTTCTTTTGCTCACCCCCCCCCCCCCCCCCCCAGAACGCTAAAGAAAATTAAGTCCGATCAGAGCTAACTCTCGACTAAATACAGTCCAAAAAAAATAATTTCTTTGTGAAATAACCTTGACCATTTACTCAAGTGTGTTGTTAACAATACAATAAAGGGCTTTATTTATATTTTAGAAACTATTCTCGTTGTTATTATTGTTGTACAGCAGCTAGAAATGATTTAACTGGAGCTGAGTTGGAAGTGGAATTGCTTCTCTGGCAAAGAAAGAGCCTGAGCTTGTGAGCCAGGATTCTGGCAAGACATGCTTGTTGGTCAGGCTCGTCTCAACTTGGATCCTGGAACCATTTCTCCTAAGAGGAGTTGGACTCTATTCCACATGGAGTCCACATGGAGTCCCCCTACCCGATGAAAGATGCTAATAGGTATGGACCCTCTGGTTTTGCTCCCTTCTGGAGCAGTGTTGGGCAAATTATTTTTAAAAAAACATTCATTATGGTTACTCATTATTTTCTCCTAAATTTTATTAAATTATTAACGGAATTACTATTTTTAAAATGTAATTAATTACTAGGGAAGGTAATGAATGCATTAGTTAAAAGAAAACAATTCAAATATCTGGCATATGCAGTTGAGAGATGTTTCATGAGAGCAGAGTGTATGTGTGCCATCAGCAACAGCGCACTCAGACACAGCAGTATTTTAGCTCAGCTGTGTTTGTTAGCTTAGCAACGGCAGATTGTCAGTAATGAAGGCAGCAGTGTTGAATCTTGTCACTGGATTGTGTTAGCGCTATAGTTTATAAAGAGATTGATTGTGCTACGATGGCTGTAGTCTCTTTGCCCACAAACGAGATATTTTAAAGTTGCAAGCCTGTCATGTCAGTTATTGATTTGTTGTTCATTATTCCCTCGTAGTAGTAGTAGTAGTAGTGTAAATGAGTGTGAGTACTTACATTTTGTGTGTTGTTTGCTGTGTGATGTTGCCTCTTCCTATTTTATATCAAGTTAGTTTTAATGGAGTGCTGGTTGTTGTTTTATTATCAAAAAAGTTACTTCCTGCGTTGAACTTGCTGTGACGTAGAACAACATCAAAAGTAGCCTGCCACTTTACCTCAAACGCATCGGTAACAGCACTGTAATGTACGTAAAAGTAATTAGATTACTTGTTACTTCTAAATGTAACGCCGTTGGTAACGTCCTTTTTTTAGTCCAGGCTTTTTCCATACACTGGTTCTGAGTACTGTTCGAGTTTTCCCTTTCAAAGGGGAACTGCAATTTTTTGGGAATTTTACCTATCGTTCACAATCATTATAAAGACATGATGACAATTTTTTTTTTTAACGCTTTCTAAATGTTAAAAACATTTGATCAAAAGTCCACTCGCTCTATTCTGCCTATAAAACCCTTGAAAAAACATCCAAACACATCAATTAGGGTTTCATATACATGATGTAAGTATATATGTAATGTAGTAACATTTATAATAACATTTAATGTTTATGTATTTTTATCATTTTAAGCATTTATGCATTCAAAAACGCTTCTTGTTATTCGCTTTTTTTCCACTTCATCACTCATTACTTACTGCAGACTTCATGAGAGCCAACAAACATAATAAAACATCACTTACTGTACAATGTCTGCTGTCATTACCATGCTGACTGCTAGGATGCTCATATACCGTATTTCCTTGAATAGCCGCCGGGGCGCTAATTAATTTGAAACCTCTTCTCACTCCTGCGCTTACCAAAAGCATGCGGGATGGTCAAGCATGCGCTAATTATTTTAAAACCTCTTCTCACTCCGGCGCTTACCTTATCATGAAAAGCACATTTAATTAAAAAAAACGTTATTATGGTCTTACCTTTACTTATAAATGAGTCCATGTGCAGCTGCTTCTGATCATAAGCAGTCTTCCTTATCTTTCTTCAGTTTTAAAAGTCTCTCTGTCTCGATGGAGATTATTACCTCCTGCTTCGATTGAAAGTCCAGTTTAGAAAACTGTTTTATTTTAAATATGTAATCCTCCATGGTAAAAGTGCAAGCAAACGATCGCTGCTCACGCTTGCTGCTTGTTGTCTTCTTCTGCAGCACCGGTCTTCTGCAGTACTGGTAGTCACAAGAAGGATCACTAGCGCCCTCTACCACCAGGAGGCGGGAGTCATTTAATGACTCATATATGACCCGGCGGAAGTGCCAAGCATGCGCTAATTATTTTGCGAAACGAGTTTGACCCGGCTGTAATTCTAGGCAGGCGAATACTATATTCCCGGCGGCAATTCAAGGAAATACGGTATTCCCATTTAAATGAAGAATGACTCATAATCCAAGCGTTTTTTCGTGTCGTTCTCGCCATCCCGGGCCTAAATTGACTGTCAAAATGTACCAACTCGTTGGAATACGTCTTCATCCTGCTACTATCCAAGTGAGATGCATGATTTATGATCTAGAATAATGTTTCACAAGCAAAGAAACGAGGAAGCAGCTGATCAGTCGATCGTGTCAACATTGGCACGCAAGCTAGTGATCACGGCGTCGCTATAAAAAGCTTGTCTGCGTTAGCATTTATAATAACAATATCACTAATACTTGGTTGATATTCAAGTCACGAAATGTACTGTAAATGGAGTATTCTTTTTGGATGTTTTTTTATTCGGTTGTATGCATTGGCTCCACTGTAAGCAGACTTTTATTTACGTTTATTTATGAGTTAGAATGCATTAAAATAAAAATACACCCGTCGTCATGTCTTTCATGATGATCGTGAACGATGCAGTTCTCCTTTAAAGGGCGAAGTCCTCCCAGGTTATTTTGTTCGAATAGCTTGTCTGAATAAGGCAAGGGGGCTAGAAATTAAGTTTAACAAATTATTCTACAAATAGAGTAAGTACAAACAGTATCAATACCCATACTTGCCAACCTTGAGACCTCCAATATCGGGAGGTGGGGGGTAGGGGGGGGTGCTTGGTCGTGGGGGGTTGGGGTGGGGGGGGGGGGTGGTTTGTGGGCGGGGGGCGTGGTTGGGGGCGTGGTTATTTACAGCTAGAATTCACCAACTCGAGTATTTCATATATATATATATATACTGTATATATATATATATATATATATATATATATATATATATATATATATATATATATATATATATATATATATATATATATATATATATATATATGTATATATTTATATATGAAATACCTGACTTTCAGTGAATTCTAGGTATATGTATATATATATATATATTTATTTTATTTACATAGAAGAAATTTAAAAAATACTTGAATTTCAGTGTTCCGGTGGCTATCCATTAGATGGCAGTATTGTCCTGTTTAACTTCTCCGTTCATGATGAGTATATCATTTAGGCCACCGTGTTCAATGGAGAAGTCTGTTCTATGACGTCATTGGGCAGGCAAGCTGTTTATATTGTGGGAAAGCGGACGTGAGAACGGCTGTCCCCACTCAGTCTCAGGTCCGCATTGAGCTGGAGGGGGCGTGGCCTCCAGCTCCGGCTGAATACCGGGAGTTTGTCTGGAGAAAATCTCAGCCGGGAGGTTGTCGGGAGAGGCGCTGAATACCGGGATTCTCCCGCTAAAAACGGGAGGGTTGGCAAGTATGATCAATACCAGCACTGTGGAGAAAGGAACGGTGCTGTACAAAGTATGGTGCGTCCTCTGCTCATGTGCTATTGTCCTCCTTGCAGCCCCTGAGTTGTATGAAACCTGAAAGTTAGCACACACATTCGTCCACTCTCGCTTCTTCTCATTCCTGGCACCTCTCCTCACCATCGAAACCAAAAAAGATACTATGTTTGTGTATTTGCATGGATAAAAACCACACCGTGTTTTGTCCTTGAACAGAACAAAAGGTAATAGAGAGTGAGACTCTGCTTTAATGACTAAGGCAATGAGGCTAGAAATTAAGTTTAACAAATTATTCTACAAATAGAGTACAAACAATATCAATACCAGCGCGTCCTCTTTCGACTGTCCCGCTGCTCACATGCTATTGTCCTCCTTGCTGCCCCTGAGTTGTATGAAACCTGAAAGTTAACCTATCGTCACATTCACACATTCGTCCACTCTCGCTTCGTCCCATTCCTGGCACCTCTTCTCACCATCGAAACCAAAAAAGATACTATGTTTGCAGACATGGATAAAAACACAGGGTGTTTTGTCCTTGAACAGAACAAAAGGTAATAGAGAGTGAGACTCTGCTATAAAGGCCTACTGAAACCCACTACTACCGACCACGCAGTCTGATAGTTTATATATCAATGATGAAATCTTAACATTGCAACACATGCCAATACGGCCGGGTTAACTTATAAAGCGCAATTTTAAATTTCCCGCGAAACTTCCGGTTGAAAACGTCTATGTATGATGACGTATGCGAGTGACGTCAATGGTTGAAGCGGAAGTATTCGGACACATTGTATCCCAATACAAACAGCTCTGTTTTCATCGCAAAATTCCACAGTATTCTGGACATCTGTGTTGGTGAATCTTTTGCAATTTGTTTAATGAACAATGGAGACTGCAAAGAAGAAAGCTGTAGGTGGGATCGGTGTATTAGCGGCTGGCTGCAGCAACACAACCAGGAGGACTTTGAGTTGTATAGCAGACGCGCTATCCGACCCTAGCCGCCGACCGCATCGATGATCGGGTGAAGTCTTTTGTCGCGCCGTCGATCGCTGGAACGCAGGTGAGCACGGGTGTTGATGAGCAGATGAGGGCTGGCGTAGGTGGAGCGCTAATGTTTGTATCATAGCTCTGATGAGGTCCCGTAGCTAAGTTAGCTTCAATGGCGTCGTTAGCAACAGCATTGCTAGGCTTCGACAGGCGGCACAGCACTAACCGTGTGGTTACAGGTCCAGTGTTTGGTTCGATGTCTCCTGATAGTAGTATTGTTGATCTTCTGTCCATCCTTCCAGTCAGGGGCTTATTTCTTTTGTTTCTATCTGCATTTAAGCATGATGCTATCACGTTAAAGTGCTTCAACGATGTATTGTCATGGAGATAAAAGTCACTGTGAATGTCCATTTTGCGTTCTCGACTCTCATTTTCAAGAGGATATAGTATCTGAGGTGGTTTAAAATACAAATCCGTGATCCACAATAGAAAAAGGAGAAGGTGTGGAATCCAATGAGCCCTTGTATCTAAGTTACGGTCAGAGCGAAAAAAGATACGTCCTGCACTGCACTCTAGTCCTTCACTCTCACGTTCCTCTTCCACGAATCTTTCATCCTGGCTCAAATTAATGGGGTAATCGTCGCTTTCTCGGTCCGAATCGCTCTCGCTGCTGGTGTAAACAATGGGGAAATGTGAGGAGCCCTTCAACCTGCGACGTCACGCTACTTCCGGTACAGGAAGTACCGGCCAAAAGTTGCAAACTTTATCGTCAATGTTCTCTACTAAATCCTTTCAGCAAAAATATGGCAATATCGCGAAATGATCAAGTATGACACATAGAATGGATCTGCTATCCCCGTTTAAATGAGAACATTTCATTTCAGTAGGCCTTTAAGGTGGAAAATGTTCCCATAACAGTACCCGACCTTTTTGGAATCCTTGAAGAGAGCGCAAGAGAACAAAGATTCCCTTGTTCTACTGAGGGACTTCAATGGACAAAAACTGTACGACTTGGCGGGATGGGATTGAAGCTGAAGGAGTCCTCTTGAGACTTGAAATGTAAAAAAAAAAACACAAATACATGTGAATTTAAGAGAAAATTCAACTCCTTTGATGACTCATGAGTTAAGACTAAGACTTTAAGATACAGATGTGCCTTTTTAGTAAAAAATAAGCACTTGTGAAATTGATTTCCGGTATTTAATCTTGTTCTAAATTCCACTTTTGGTAGAAATGATGACAGAGCCATGCAGCTGGGTTTGAGCAAACACAATAATGTCACAAATATATTTTGCCCAGCTTCCAACTGATGCAATTGAGACTGAGCAAATAATGAACAGACCAATCAACGTCCTTCCAGGAGATAGCGGCTCAGCTACAAGTATGGCCTTCATGTCAATGATAGCGAAACCTAACGCTTGTAAACAATTGGGAGCCCCAAAGAGATTAACGTGGCTGCTGCAATCGCAGTTTTATTAGAGCCAGACAATATTTCTTCATTAAAACTGCTGCTGCGGATGAAAGGATGCTTACGCTCTTTTCCCAACGGACCCCGGCAGCAGACATTTACATTGTCAAGCTCGCGGTTTGCGGTTTGCGCGTGTGTTTTGCGATGGAAGTTAAGGAAGCTCTGATCCTTGGCTCGCTATCATCAAGGAACTGTTTGGAGAAATGGATTCCGGTAGATTGCAGACCTGCGGTTGTGGAAGATTAGATGCTACGGATAAAGAAACTGGTGATTAACCGCTGGGCAAAAACTACCAACACAAACAAGACAACCAAGTTCTTGAGTTTTAACATTGCCTGTAAAACTCGATCAGGAATGAAAAACACACAAAGTTGAGAGTAAGCTTGGAAATGTTACTTTTGTCAAGACTCCTTCAGACTTTTACGACTCAAATTCAATTAATTAATGACTCGAGCATGTGAAGGCTGCAGGCCATTCATCAAGGCATTCATTTGCAATAAAAATGTTCATGTTTTCCAAAAAGGGGACACACAAACTGTCTCCAGGCGTACATTTTGTCAAAAATACACCAAGAGACGCCCCCCCCCCAGGCCCCAAACCCTCCTTTTCATCCGAACGAAAGATCAACCTTGATACATAATTCCATTCCTGTCATGTTTGTAGCAAAGAAAAGAGGTTTCTCCACTCAAAAGGCAGACATTGAATTTAAATTCACGCTGAAGAAAGGAGACATTTTTTTACACCGCCATTGCTTCGAGAAAAACGACATTACGAGAGAGGAGTTTAGAGCGACAAGACATGGCGGCTATATGGCCATTTTGCTGGGTTGTAAATGTTGGTGCAGGTTGGGGGTATTTTTTTTATACCTTTAAACAAGCTGCACCTCAGAATAAGCAGATGTCAACAGTTCGCCTCCTGGTTTTTAAATTTCCTTTGACACAAACATCATTTGTGAGGTAGCTTTATTTTACCAGAGGACAAAAAATAATTAGTTCATTTAATGTTTTTATATTGAAAATAAATAATTTTAAAAAACAAATATTTAAATAAACTACATATATATATATATATGTATGTATATATATATATATATATATATATATATATATATATATATATATATATATATATATATATATATATATATATATATATATATATATATATACAGTATGTATATCTATATATGTAGTTCATTTAAATATAAAAAATAATTAGTTCATTTAATGTTTTTATATTGAAAATATATAATTTTAAAAAACTAATATTTAAATAAACTACATATATATATATTTATATATATGTAGTTTATTTAAATATAAAAAATAATTAGTTCATTTAATGTTTTTATATTGAAAATATATAATTTTAAAAAACAAATATTTAAATAAACTACATATATATATATATATATACACAGTATATATATATATATGTATGTATATATATATATATATATATATATATATATATATATATATATATATATATATACAGTATATATATATATATATATATATATATATATATATATATATATACAGTATATATATATATGTATATATATATATATATATATATATATACACAGTATATGTATATATATATATATATATATATATATATATATATACAGTATATATATATATATATATATATATATATATATATATATATATATATATATATATATATACACAGTATATGTATATATATATATATATATATATATATATATATATATATATATATATACAGTATATATATATATATATATATATATATATATATATATATATATATATACAGTATATATATATATATATATGTATATATATATATATATATATATATATATATATATATATATATATATATATATATATATATATATATATATATATATATATATATATATATGTAGTTTATTTAAATATTTGTTTTTTTAAATTATATATTTTCAATATAAAATCATTAAATGAACTAATTATTTTTTTGTCCTCTGGTAAAATAAAGCTACCTCACAAATGATGTTTGTGTCAAAGGAAATTTAAAAACCAGAAGGCGAACTATATATATATATATATATATATATATATATATATATATATATATATATATATATATATATATATATATATATATATATATATATATATATATATATACACCTTCTCATTCAATGCGTTTTCTTTTTTTCATGACTATTTACATTGTAGATTGTCACTGAAGGCATCAAAACTATGAATGAACACATGTGGGGTTATGTACTTAACAAAAAAAGGTGAAATAACTGAAAACATGTTTTATATTCTAGTGTCTTCAAAATAACTGTCAAGACGTGGACTATGATGACGCAAATGATACATGATTTAATTTAACACTAACAAAGTACAAACAAAAGGCGCGCACAAGGCGGAGATATAAACTTAACGCAGGAACAAAACTAACACATAAACAGACTAAGGACATGAAACAAAACTACACTTACTATGACGTGAGCAGAACAGCATGAACTATGGTAAACAGGAGTATCAGGGGTAACAAGGGTAATGTCGCCAGGCCGACTGCCTGGCAACTACAAGCTTAAATTAAATAATAAAGACATGATTAATGACAGGTGCGTGAGTCCGAACACATGACAGGTGAAACTAATGGTCGTCATGGAAACAAAACAAGGGAGTGACAAAACAGAACCTAAAAGGGTCCAAAAACCAAACAGAACATAGCCAAACAAAACATGATCAAAAGACATGACAATAACCACCCTTTGCTCTGATTACTGCTTTGCACACTCTTGGCATTCTCTCGATGAGCTTCAAGCACACCTGTGAAGTGAAAGCCATTTCAGGTGACTACCTCTTGAAGCTCATCGAGAGAATGCCCAGAGTGTGCGAAAAAGTAATCAGCGTAAAGGGTGGTTATTTTGAAGAAACTAGAATATAAAACGTATTTTCAGTTATTTCACCTACTTCTGTTAAGTACATAACTCCACATGTGTTCATTCACAGTTTTGATGCCTTCAGTGACAATCTACAATGTAAATAGTCATGAAAATAAAGAAAACGCATTGAATGAGAAGTTGTGTCCAAACGTTTAGCCTGTACTGTACATATATACATACATACATGCATAAGTATAAATAAACAATAAACAAATGTGTGGAGGGGGCGTGGCCTGCGGGCCTGCAGCGAAGCGGGGTGTGCCAGGCCCGGCCTCGAAATCAGCGACAGGTGCGTAGATGGCCCACCTGGGCCTGGTTATCTACTCACCTGTCGCTCTGTTATAAGGCAACAGCCAGGAGAGAGGTGTTGGGGTGGGGGTTGGAGCTAGAGCCAGAGCGCGAGTGAGACTTGTTGAGAAAAAGACATTTGCTGAAAAGCACCCGAGAGACTTGTGGGGAAAATAAACCTGTGTTGGGAACCTGAATCCTGCTCTCATGTCGGTGATTGGTGGTCTGGAGAACCCACTGGGGGGCAACCTCCACAAAATGTTTTTACTTTTTTTTTTAAATTTACTAAAAATAGATGAAAATGTAAAAATACAAATAAAATACAAATAAAATATGTTGAATTAATTGGTATTGGATTGATGGATGGATGGGTGATCCCCTACCAACCAGCAAGCATTGTGACCCACTCAGAGTGTTTAAGTGTCCCTTTAAGAAAGTACTCATTATCTCAACTCATTAAGGGCCCTGAAACTGGGTTGCATGTGACGTCACGTCCGTTTTTCTTCTCGGCGGCTTAATTGACACAATGGTCAAGCAGCTGGAGCGTAGCATTACAACAACTGAGAGTGAGTGTAGAGTTTGAGCAAAAAATCCTGTATTGCTGTTCTGTTCTTGGGTGTTGCAGTCGTTCAAATAGAGCGACAGGTAAGAGCTTTCATAGAGTCTTGAAAAAAGTGGTTTATAAAGGTAATAAAGTCAGGGGGAAAACAAAAGCGCGTGGAAGGAAATGGCTCGTAAAAATATTACTTTCATCATCTTGCGGAATACAATCTGACCATGATCGTGTCTGCAGAGATCACTTTGTAAAGATAGATAGATAGATAGATAGATAGATAGATAGATAGATAGATAGATAGATAGATAGATAGATAGATAGATAGATAGATAGATAGATAGATAGATAGATAGATAGATAGATAGATAGATAGATAGATAGATAGATAGATAGATAGATAGATAGATAGATAGATAGATAGATAGTACTTTATTGATTCCTTCAGGAGAGTTCCCTCAGGAAAATTAAAAATTAAAAATGAAAATAAAAAATATTAAAATGTCTGTTTGAACATTTGATTTGTCTTAGAAACTTTCTGTGATGCAATCGAGTTTATTCCCTACTATATTAGTACAAGCAGACACACAGCAGGTAAACCATGTGCAATTTGATAGTTGATACAGAGTTGCAGCATGGTGCTCTTATCCTCACCTAGATGGATGTTTCCAGGTGTCTTTTTGAAATGTGATATTATTCTGGACGTTCTTTTATAATTGTATTATGTGTGGTGTACACTGCATCCGAACTTCCAGTGCAATGTAATGTTTCACCTTCCAGGCGCGCTGGACTTATTCCAGTCTCAAAACTCGACAGTGCACCTTATAACCCAATGCGCCTAATGTACGGAATAATTTTGGTTGTGCTTACCGAACTCGAAGCTATTTTATTTGGTACATGATGAAATGGTAAGTGTGACCAGTAGATGGCAGTCACACGTAAGAGATATGTGTAGACTGCACTATGACTCAAGTAAACAACACCAAAATGTTATAGAACATATATAGAACATTACACACGGCTCTCAAAAATCTATTAAAATGTTTTAGTACGACTTTGGTAAGCTATGAAGCCACACCGTTTGACGGATTGTACTGGGCTTCAACATACGAGTATTATTATGGTGTGTGTATAAGGTAATACATATTATCTGCCGTTTTGTTTCGCAATATTATGCAAAAGCAACTTTTCTTACCTTCTGGTATCTGCTGATCTGTATTTGGGATCTGCATTAGTGCGTCCGCCTTTGTAGTCCATGCGTACACCGTAGTCGATAAGCTTCTTCTTTTTCTCTATCTTCTTGTTGTGGGACATTCATCCTCCGCTGTTGCCATTTCTAATATAAAGTAGTGTAAAGTTCTTACTTATATCTGTCAGTAAACTCGCCATGAAAGTTATAAAACATACCGGTGTAGTGAGTTTACATTATTCATCCAAGGAACTTTAGTTTATACTAAAATGCCAGTGCAATATAATGTTTCACCTTGAAATTATTCCAGCCTAAGAATCGCGCAAGTACTTAAAGGCCTACTGAAATGATTTTTTTTTATTTAAACGGGGATAGCAGATCCATTCTATGTGTCATACTTGATCATTTCGCGATATTGCCATATTTTTGCTGAAAGGATTTAGTAGAGAACATCGACGATAAAGTTCACAACTTTTGGTCGCTGATAAAAAAAAGCCTTGCCTGTACCGGAAGTAGCGTGACGTCACAAGTTGAAAGGCTCCTCACATTTCCCCATTGTTTACACCGGCAGCGAGAGCGATTCGGACCGAGAAAGCGACGATTACCCCATTAATTTGAGCCAGGATGAAAGATTTGTGGATGAGGAAACGTGAGAGTGAAGGACTAGAGTGCTGTGCAGGACGTATCTTTTTTCGCTCTGACCGTAACTTAGGTACAAGCTGGCTCATTGGATTCCACACTCTCTCCTTTTTCTATTGTGGATCACGGATTTGTATTTTAAACCACCTCGGATACTATATCCTCTTGAAAATGAGAGTCGAGAACGCGAAATGGACATTCACAGTGACTTTTATCTCCACGACAATACATCGGCGAAGCACTTTCGCTACGGAGCTAACGTGATAGCATCGGGCTTAACTGCAGATAGAAACAAAAGAAATAAACCCCTGACTGGAAGGATAGACAGAAAATCAACAATACTATTAAACCATGGACCTGTAACTATACGGTTAATGCTTTCCAGCCTGGCGAAGCTTAACAATGCTGTTGCTAACGACGCCATTGAAACTAACTTAGCTACGGGACCTAACAGAGCTATGCTAAAAACATTAGCTATCCACCTACGCCAGCCAGCCCTCATCTGCTCATCAACACCCGTGCTCACCTGCGTTCCAGCGATCGACGGAGCGACGAAGGAATTTTGCAGGGAACGCCCGCAAGTCAGGGTTGCTCCACCCAGGGTGCGTAACTCCGACAAAGACGCACGGTGACAGATTTACGTCGAGGAGGAGAATGCTGCGTAGGCGAAATCCGTGCAAATACGCACCTTTTTTAACTTAATATGATGAATTTAATACTTATTCAAACCTCATAACAGCCATGGATAATACCAACGATCTGTCAAAGGAGTTCAGGGACAAGATTGTAGACCTCCACAAGACTGGAATGAAGAAAGAGACCACAGATAAGTCCATTGCACACACTTCTGGACTCCTACCTGGACTGCTCCTCGGTTACCTGCAGTAAAACACTGAGCTACTGGGTTAGTTTCAGGTCAGTTCTGTCAGGCCAAAGATTCAAGTCCATTATGGAAGAATGCAAATCCATGTGGCTGCGCCATCTGCGTTGTCTCGTCACACAAACTGAGGGGGTGGAGATCGGTTGCAGATCGACAGACTGAGCAGATGGCTCTCATAATTCACATCTTCCACGTCATCTCGAGATCTCAGTGCAACTTTTTGTCACTTGCACTTTGCTGCCCAATCATCAAGCGGCAACCCAAACAAATATGCTCCGGGGAACTCACACAGGTGATGTATGGAATACAAACATGCTTTTTACACGCGTTCATTCTTTACATGAAGGATTCTGCAAAGAGCGCAGATCTCAAGGTGATGGAAATTGAAGAAAATGGTGGACGACAAGACTCCAACCCGCATAACTGGTCTGACAACAGCAACTAGAGAAAGTTGTAGCGAGAGAGAACAGAATGGAATAGAATAGGAGGGCTGCGTGACGTCACGTTTGTCTTCTCGGCGGCTTAATTGACACGATGGCCAAGCAGCTTGAGCTTGGCATTAAAACAAGTGAGAGACAAGTGTCGAGTGTGAGCAGAAAATCCTGTGTTGCTGTTCTGTTCTTGGGTGTTGCAGTCGTTCAAATAGAGAGATATGAAAGAGCTTTCATAGAGGTCTGAAAGAAGTGGTTCCTAAAGGGAATAAAGTCAGGGACAAAATTGAAAGTGCCCACGTGGCTCTTAAAAATATCACTTAGATCATCTTGTGGAATACAATAGGACCATGCATGTGTCTGCAGAGATCACTTTGTAAAAATGTTTGTTTGCACATTTGACTTGTTTGAGGAACTTTCTGTGATGCAATCGAGTTTACTCTCTCCTATATTAGGGTTTGAGAGCAGAACTAAACGTAAAGAAAGGACAAGAGTGTCAAGACGTGGACTATGATGCAGCTTACTGCGAGGATTTCGCAGCTTGCTGCGAGGAATGTTTTCCCGTGATGCAAACGCACTATAGCAGACATGGCTTGAAGGTAGGAACATGATTTATTCTTACTCAAAAAGGTACAAACAAAAAGCGCTCACAGCGGAGGCACAAAACTTAACGCAAGGAAGAAAACTAACATTAAGGCAGAACTATGGACATGAAACAAAAAACACTTACTGTAACAAGAAACGAGCATGAAAAGAGCAGCATGAACTATGGCATGGACAGAGTAATCAGAGTAGCACATAGCAAGAACAGAGTATCATACAGAGTATCAAGAGTAATGTCGCCAGGCCGACTACCTGGCAACTACAGGCTTAAATAGTCTCTTCCTGATTAGTGACAGGTGCGCGAGTCCAAATGAGTCAGGTGAAACCAATGAGTCGTCATGGTGACAAAACAAACCAGGAAGCTGGTTTGACTAACGTCATTTTAAGTCCTAGTAATAAATATTGTGATTGTTGGTCCAATCCACCGTATTTTCATTGTCCATTTTCATAACAAAAAATAAAAGCTTAGTTGTTGTTGTGCAGGAAAGACAAGTGCTTTAGTCGACACGGATGGCCACATTATAGCGTCTTTGGTGATATTTGTTAGCATCAAGAAAATATCCTTAATAGTATTAATAAACTAGATGAAAAAAATCTCTGGTAAGCTCAACAGCATATACTGAATCTTGATATCGCTAACAAACATTGCTGAACAACGGGAACATCTACAGCTAAATAATGAGACAAAATATGAACTTCACAGCATAAAAACAACTGCAGACATAAAATGTAAATGAGACTAATATTTGTAGCAAGAAATCAACTGCAAACAAACTTATCTTTTTCCTCATTAGCGTCACGACCACAGCAGCACGACACTTAGCACTTAGACAAATACTTAGCGATGCACGAATAAGTCCAATTTTGTCTTTCATGGATTAATGTTTCATTTGTGGACCCCTCAGATGTAAAGACATGATGTGCCTCCAATGTTTTCTTCTCTAAATCCTTGTGAGTGTCAAATGAAGTAAGTTAGCAGTAACGTATTGTTGATGATAAACAGTTTAAATAATTAAAAAAATATTTTTTTAAGAGTGTAAATAGCCCAGTGGTTCTTAACCTTGTTGGAGGTACCGAACCCCACCAGTTTCATATGTGCATTCACCGAACCCTTCTTTAGTGAAAAATAAAAATAAACAATTTTTCAAATTCAAGACGAAGTTATATGTTTTTGGTAACACTTTAGTATGGGGAACATATTCTAAGTAACAAAGACTTAATTTAGAGTTTTTTGGACACTAGGGGAACTTATTCTAAGTAACAAAGACTTAATTTAGAGTTATTTGGTTAGGGTTAGGGTTAGGGTTAGAGGGTTCGGGCCAGGGTTAGAGGGTTAGGGTTATAATAAGGCCATGCCGAATAAGGCATTAATAAGTACTTAATAATGACTAGTTAAAAGCCAATATGTTACTAATTTGCATGTTAATAAGCAACTAATTAATGTTCCCCATACTAAAGTGTTACCATGTTTTTTTACTGGTGCACAAAATGAACCGTGTATGAACCACCTTGTTCAAAGAACAAAACCAACACAGTGCATAAACTCACAACAAATTACACACCTGCAAATCAGTGTGACTTCTGCTGTTACCGCATCCGTAATACGCCGATAGGGAAAAGTTTTTATTTCCACGATGAGTCGGGTGTGTCTTGACCTCCGCCGAACCCCTGAGCTCGACTCACCGAACCCCTAGGGTTCGATCGAACCCAGGTTAAGAACCACTGAAATAGCCACTCTATCCCATTTTAAATATATTTTTGATTTGCCTCTAAACCTTTCAAAATCTGCACTAACTTAGGTAAATAAACAGTAGCCTAATGAGGCTTAGACCATCACTTGAAACCTGGAAGTGCCTCTCGGTCACGTGATTGCAACCCAGCTATAGCACTTTATCGTCATTGCACTTATAAGAAGAAAAATGCAATTAGTTTTCAGTACAAGATACAGTTACAGGGCAAATCAGGACCGGAAGATTGATGGGTCTTCCCCTGGGGAGGGCACCCGGTAAAAAAGGTAGGAAAGTTAAACATAGAGGAAGAGAGGGGGAAAAGCAGGTCCCAAACTATCCCCTCTGAGGGGGGCTCAGTTTGAGATCATGAAAAGAAAAAGATTGATGAAGAGTTCGGTTTGTCAATCATTAAGTCCATGCCTCAGAGACTGCAAGCTCTTGTAAAGGCCAGAGGTGGTGCAAAAAAAGTTTGTTTTTGATTCCATAATTTCACCTCAGAATTGAGTGATTCCATAATTTTTCGACTTTGCTTGATCTAAAAATTAAACTTTTTAAAACTACCACAATTTTATTATCTTGTTTGTCGATTCGCTTAGTGTTTTTTTAAGCCAGAAAGTGAATGGATGTCTTTTTTTCCAGCAAAAAAAAAAACCAAAAAAACGGAATGAACATATTCCAAATCTGCTGATTCCATAATTTTTTCCAGGGGTCGTATATCAGAACCAGATTCAGAATCAGCTTTATCGTCCAAATATGTTTATCACACAGGGAATTGGACTTGGTAGTGTGTGCTCTCTTTGTTCAATGTAAGAAAAAAAGAATAACACAACAACTACGAGAGAGAGCAGTACTGTGGCGGACATCTTGGTGCGATAAATAAGAGGTAAACATGAAAGAAAGGACGTAAAATGTGACGCTTTTACTCCAAAGGAGCTCCAAAAAACACAGGAGAGACAAAATTACATACAGTAACTAGTCCTTTATTCCACCAAAAGCGAAAGATAACAAAAGATGAAAGATCTAGGAAATACCAAGACCACTAAGCCTGCAAAATACGCTAGGCGAGGTGGAGGAAACAAAAAGCACGAAAAAAGTAGAAAATAAAACTATTAACAGCAAAAAGTGACGTGAAGGGGAAAAAACAGGAGGACTGAGCACAAAATACAAAAAATTACAGATTGGTATTTAACAGCTGTGCTCGCCACTCCCGCCTTCCTTTGGGAACCATGGTAACTGAAAAAAAACCAGAAAGACACAGGCGAGAGACTATCAATCAATCAATCAATCAATGTTTATTTACTGTATATAGCCCTAAATCACAAGTGTCTCAAAGGGCTGCACAACCCACAACGACATCCGCGGTTCAGCGCCCACATAAGGGCAAGGAACAACTCACAACCCAGTGGGACGTCGATGAGAATGACTATGAAAAACCTTGGAGAAGACAGCAGAAGTGGGTAAACCCCCCCTCCCCCGGATGCAATGGACGTCGAGTGGGTCTGACATAATATTGTGAAATCTCCATTCCATAGTGGATCTAACATAATAGTGAGAGTCCAGTCCATAGTGGGGCCAGCAGGAGACCATCCCGAGCGGAGACGGGTCAGCAGCGCAGAGATGTCCCCAACCGATGCACAGGCGAGCGGTCCACCCCGGGTCCCGACTCTGGACAGCCAGCACTTCATCCATGGCCACGGGACCTGTGTCCCCCCCCCTCCACAAGGGAGAGGGGGGCAGAGGAGAAAAGAAAAGAAACGGCAGATCAACTGGTCTAAAGAGGGGGTCTATTTAAAGGCTAGAGTATACAAATGAGTTTTAAGATGAGACTTAAATGCTTCTACTGAGGTAGTATCTCTAACTGTTACCGGGAGGGCATTCCATAGTATTGGAGCCCGAATAGAAAACGCTCTAAAGCCCGCAGACTTTTTTTGGGCTCTGGGAATCACTAATAAGCCGGAGTTCTTTGAACGCAGATTTCTTGCCGGGACATATGGTACAATACAATCGGCAAAATAGGCTGGAGCTAGACCGTGTAGAATTTTATACGTAAGTAGTAAAACCTTAAAGTTACATCTTAAAGGCCTACTGAAACCCACTACTACCGACCACGCAGTCTGATAGTTTATATTTCAATGATGAAATCTTAACATTGCAACACATGCCAATACGGCCAGGTTAACTTATAGAGTGCAATTTAAAATTTCCCGCTAAACTTCCGGTTGAAAATGTCTATGTATGATGACGTATGCGCGTGACGTCAATCGTTGAAACGGAAGTATGCGGACACATTGAATCCTATACAAAAAAGTCTGTTTTCATCTCAAAATTCCACAGTATTCTGGACATCTGTGTTGGTGAATCTTTTGCAATTTGTTTAATGAACAATGAAGACTGCAAAGAAGAAAGTTGTAGGTGGGATCGGTGCATTAGCGGCGGACTACAGCAACGCAACCAGGAGGACTTAGTTGGATAGCAGACGCGCTACCGTGAGTACAGCTTTGGTTTCCAAACATTTGATCGCTTGCCCGTACTTGCGTGGCGCTATGTGCATGTCACGTACGTAACTTTGGGGAAATATATGTTTCTTGCCGACTCTGATGGCGGCCGGGGTGTCGTCGAAAGCTACAACGCCCGTCGCCGCACCGCCGTCCTCACTTTGACTTCCTCCGTCTCCGGGCCGCCGACCGCATCGATGATCGGGTGAAGAAGTCCTTCGTCGCGCCGTCGATCGCTGGAACGCAGGTGAGCACGGGTGTTGATGAGCAGATGAGGGCTGGCTGGCGTAGGTGGATAGCTAATGTTTTTAGCATAGCTCTTTCGAAGTCCCGTAGCTAAGTTAGCTTCAATGGCGTCGTTAGCAACGGCATTGTTAAGCTTCGACAGGCTGGAAAGCATTAACCGTGTAGTTGCAGGTCCATGGTTTAATAGTATTGTTGATTTTCTGTCTATCCTTCCAGTCAGGGGCTTATTTATTTTGTTTCTATTTGCAGTTAAGCCCGATGCTATCACGTTAGCTCCGTAGCTAAAGTGTTTCGCCAATGTATTGTCGTGGAGATAAAAGTCACTGTGAATGTCCATTTCGCGTTCTCGACTCTCATTTTCAAGAGGATATAGTATCCGAGGTGGTTTAAAATACAAATCCGTGATCCACAATAGAAAAAGGAGAGAGTGTGGAATCCAATGAGCCAGCTTGTACTTAAGTTACGGTCAGAGCGAAAAAAGATACGTCCGCACTGCACTCTAGTCCTTCACTCTCACGTTCCTCATCCACGAATCTTTCATCCTGGCTCAAATTAATGGGGAAATCGTCGCTTTCTCGGTCCGAATCGCTCTCCCTGCTGGTGTAAACAATGGGGAAATGTGAGGAGCCTTTCAACCTGCGACGTCACGCTACTTCCGGTTCAGGCAAGGCTTTTTTTATCAGCGACCAAAAGTTGCGAACTTTATCGTCGATGTTCTCTACTAAATCCTTTCAGCAAAAATATGACAATATCGCGAAATGATCAAGTATGACACATAGAATGGATCTGCTATCCCCGTTTAAATAAAAAACATTCATTTCAGTAGGCCTTTAACATATCGAACAGTGACTGTGTTACCTTACCAATGAAATGTTGATGAATGACCTTTGTGTGTTTTGATCGGCCAGGACTCCAAAGCAGAGATGGAACAGTTTTCAAAAAATAACAATGTTTAATAATGAAGTGAATGAATTACCTCATATTATGTTTTGCACATGGTGAATGTTCATATTCATCTGGGAGAAAGCAAACCACCAGTTTAATGGTAAGTATTTCAGTTTGGGCACAAAATAACATAGGGCCCTTTAGTATTGACATTTGTGTGTGGATTGGATTAGTTCTCGCGGAAGAAAAGGTAATAAAATTGGACCTTGGTATGCAAAGATGATGGCCCTATCCGTGAGAAGAGACTACATGTTTAGCTTAATGCCAGCATCTAAGATACGACCTGCATCTGTCGTCTTTCCAGCCACTTACACACGAACATCTCCTTTTATAGTCCTGACTTAGCACACACCCAGAGACAGGAAGCTAGAACTGCCTCATTTTTGACTTGACCTCCTCCAGGAACTGCAGTCCTGTATAATGACGCTCGCTTTAATAAAGCAACTTCAGTTCAGTACAGTCTCTTTTGATCCAGCCGCACTGCCGTGTCACCCTTCTGTCCGGACGAGGATGACAAGACCAGGAATACACATCAATAACAAAAAGAGAACACTCACAAGGAGTGGAGAAATACACTGCGCAACTATAACAGGACGAAGCCACTGGAAGGAAAGGTAAGTGTGAGTCGAGCCAAGATGGGGAATGATGATCACAGGTAAGCGCCAAGCGAGTGGATAACGTCCTTGGAGGTGTGTGAAGCCACAAATTGGCTGCAGGTGTGCCAGAGTGAAAAACCAGGTGCTGCAACAGCGAGCAGAAAGGGGGCAGCAGAGCAGCCAAACACATAAAATTGCGATCAGTTTGAGTTTGTGGAACATTTTTTAGAGTTTGTGCAGTTTTGGCAGTAATTACACTCCATAATTTCAACCACTGTTTCTGTCACTACTAGAAAACTAAATCAACAACCAAATTAACAACTTGCAAAAGAAAGTTGATATTTGGCTCCGCAGCCAAGTCCGACCTTGATGAACACTGCAGCACATATTCCGTCTTTTGAAACGTGTTCCATTATTACACATTTGAGTGCGGGCTTTTTATGGAGGAGCAACATGAAAAATAAATTGGCTGCACACAAGCAGACAAATAACATCCTTCCATTTCTCACACACATCCACCAAGGCTGCAAGCAATTAAGAGTTTCTGGATTTGATTCATCTGTAACTATTTGACACTACGCTGACACGTTGAACGTACACAAATTATTTCCTGAGACAGCAGACTCAGATCTCATTGCAAAATACCTGAAATCACAGGACTTCGTTGAAGGGTTTGCTAAAACCCCCACAACATCCTTCCACCTGGTCACCAGGGAAACAGACCGCCAGATTTCCGTCTTGCTTAATGAAGCATTCCGACATTGCAGCGCCCATCTGGGAGTGAAACCTGGACAGACAATTGACAGGCGGCCATCACACTGAAGCCCTGACGTCCAAAAATCCCAACATGTAACCGCGTCATCCGGCAGGCACAACCTGGGCAGCCGAGACACCCACTCTCGGGACTGTGGTCTTTGTTTACAGAACTCTTGAAGATGCTCCCCAAGGCGCGGTGTCGCAGTTCACACGTCAACGAGCCGGATCGCGCCCTCAACGACACCATGACGTGTCATCACAGAGCGCCTGAGGACAACAACCATAGACCTGCTACCAACTCCAGCAGGCATTTCTCCACCAAAGCGTCGCAGAGAGAAACCCACTCATTACGTTTTCCATGCACTAAATCAGTCGGACTTAGGGTTGGACGGTAAACCGGTATTGGTATAGTACAGCGATACTAATGAATCATATTCTTCTCAGGTGGAATTCTTTCCCATTCTTGCTTGATGTACAGCTTAAGTTGTTCAACAGTCCGGGGGTCTCCGTTGTGCTATTTTAGGCTTCATAATGCGGAACACATTTTCAATGGGAGACAGGTCTGGACTACAGGCAGGCCAGTCTAGCACCCGCACTCTTTTACTATGAAGCCACGTTGATGTAACACGTGGCTTGGCATTGTCTTGCTGAAATAAGCAGGGGCGTCCATGGTAACGTTGCTTGGATGGCAACATATGTTGCTCCAAAACCTGTATGTACCTTTCAGCATTAATGGCGCCTTCACAGATGTGTAAGTTACCCATGTCTTGGGCACTAATACACCCCCATACCATCACAGATGCTGGCTTTTCAACTTTGCGCCTATAACAATCCGGATGGTTCTTTTCCTCTTTGGTCCGGAGGACACGATGTCCACAGTTTCCAAAAACAATTTGAAATGTGGACTCGTCAGACCCCAGAACACTTTTCCACTTTGTATCAGTCCATCTTAGATGAGCTCAGGCCCAGCGAAGCCGACGGCGTTTCTGGGTGTTGTTGATAAACGGTTTTCGCCTTGCATAGGAGAGTTTTAACTTGCACTTACAGATGTAGCGACCAACTGTAGTTACTGAAAGTGGGTTTCTGAAGTGTTCCTGAGCCCATGTGGAGATATCCTTTACACACTGATGTCCCTTTTTGATGCAGTACAGCCTGAGGGATCGAAGGTCACGGGCTTAGCTGCTTATGTGCAGTGATTTCTCCAGATTCTCTGAACCCTTTGATGATAATACGGACCGTAGATGGTGAAATCCCTAAATTCCTTGCAATAGCTGGTTGAGAAAGGTTTTTCTTAAACTGTTCAACAATTTGCTCACACATTGGTTGACAAAGTGGTGACCCTCGCCCCATCCTTGTTTGTGAATGACTGAGCATTTCAGGGAATCTACTTTTATACACAATCATGGCACCCACCTGTCCCCAATTAGCCTGTTCACCTGTGGTATGTTCCAAATAAATGTTTGATGAGCATTCCTCAACTTTCTCAGTCTTTTTTGCCACTTGTGCCAGCTTTTTTGAAACATGTTGCAGGCATCAAATTCCAAATGAGCTAATATTTGCAAAAAAATAACAAAGTTTCTCAGTTGGAACATTAAATATATTGTCTTTGCAGTCTATTCAATTGAATATAAGTTGAAAAGGATTTGCCAATCATTGTATTCTGTTTTTATTTATCATTTACACAACGTGCCAACTTCACTGGTTTTGGGTTTTGTAGTATCAATAAAATCGATCGATTCCCTTTTAAAACGATCTTGGATCGATACCTATCTTCTGGATAGCTAACTTGCCGGGCAAATATCGATACACCAGAAATTTAGGTCTATAAATCAATCTATTGACATATCGATCAATCGTTACACCTATAATAAAAATGCATATTTTTCACTAATAATGGGCTGACATCAGAAAAGTACAGAAACTATATTTTGAAAGAACGCAAAAGAGCGAAGCCACAACATCTGGAGTGCAGCGTGGCAAGAAAGGACTGTGATACAAAATTTGGAAACATTTCAAGTTAAGGAATTCATCAAGTTGTCAGAATGCAACATTTGCATTATTTGCACACACACACACACACACACACTATAAAATGCTATATGATCATTTACCGACTACACAGTCATTTCATGCACTATTGTGGGCCTGTCAGTCCGTACCAGCCCGTGTTATGCTGACCTATAATAGCAGACAAGGACCGAGAGACCGTGTTTACTTGCTACGTCTAGTTTTCTGGCAAAACGCTCTTTTTTTTTCCCCCCATCAATCATACGAACTTCCATCAAACTAACAGCGCCCCCCAAAAAAGACAGTCATAGCACACCAACGGGTAATGTGCAAATGAAGTTTAAAAAAAAAAAAAGGAGGTTCTTAGCCTGGATGTTGGACAGTAATAGAGCAGCAATAATGGCAGAGATGAAGATACAGTAAGGGCATCACTCAACATCACCCGGAATATCCCACCAAAACACACACTGTGATCCCTGTTGCAACATTCCACAGGGTCTTTGTAATCATGTTGACTGACAACCTTATTGCCCAACCATGAGGCGTCGCTCTACGTGTCAAAAGGTTATGTCTCACTTGACAGCTGTGATTTTAAAATAATTTTATTGTAACAGTTTTTTTCATGCTTTTTTTTTTTTTTTTTTTTACGAACTCGTAGCAGACATGGTACCAAAATGTATTTCGATGCTTTTCAAAATAAAGGGGACCACAAAAAATGTATTTGCTGTCTTTATTTTAACAAAAACATCTACATCTTACATACATTCCTTATTGCGATCCAATGTGTGCATTAAATGATGTGATGATACAAGACAACTTGTCTTTTAGTAAGCAAGCAAACAATCATAATCATATTGTGCCATTTCCAATTCTATTATTTTGTCGAATTAATCTACAAAACCCAAAACCAGTGAAGTCGGCATGTTGTGTAAATGGTAAATAAAGACAGAATACAATGATTGGCAAATCCTTTTCAACTTATGTTCAATTGAATAGACTGCAAAGACAAGATATTTAATGTTTGAACTGAGAAACTTTGTTATTTTTTGCAAATAATAGCTCATTTGGAATTTGATGCCTGCAACATGTTTCAAAAAAGCTGGCACAAGTGGCAAAAAAGACTGAGAAAGTTGAGGAATGCTCATCAAACGCTTATTTGGAAAATCCCACAGGTGAACAGGCTAATTGGGAACAGGTGGGTGCCATGATTGGGTATAAAAGCAGCTTCCATGAAATGATCAGTCATTTACAAACAAGGATGGGGCGAGGGTCACTACTTTGTCAACAAATGCATGAGCAAATTGTCAAACAGTTTAAGAACAACATTTCTCAACCAGCTATTGCAAGGAATTTAGGGATTTCACCATCTACGTTCCGTAATATCATCAAAAGGTTCAGAGAATCTGGAGAAATCACTGCACGTAAGCGATGATATTATGGACCTTAGATCCCCCAGGCGGTACTGTATCAACAAGCGACATCAGTGCGTAAAGGATATCACCACATGGGCTCAGGAACAATTCAGAAAACCAACGTCAGTAACTACAGTTCTTCGCTACATCTACATGCAAGTTAAAACTCTACTATGGAAAGCCAAAGCCATTTATCAACAACACCCAGAAACGCTGTCAGCTTCGCTGGGCCTGAGCAAAGTGGATAAGTGTTCTGTGGTCTGACGAGTTCACATTTAAAATTGTTTTTGGAAACTGTGGATGTCGTGTCCTCCGGACCAAAAGGGAAAATAACCACCTGGACTGTTGTAGGCGCAAAGTTGAAAAGCCAGCATCTGTGATGGTATGGGGGTGTATTAGTGCCCGAGGCATGGGTAACTTACACATCTGTGAAGGCACCATTAATGCTGAGAGGTACATACAGGTTTAGGAGCAACATATGTTGCCATCCAAGCAACGTTATCATGGACGCCCCTGCTTATTTCAGCAAGACAATGCCAAGCCACATGTTACAACAGTGTGCCTTCATAATAAAAGAGTGCGGGTACTAGACTGGCCTGCCTGTAGCCAGACCTGTCTTCCATTGAAAATGTGTGGTCCAATATGAAGCATAAAATATGACAACGGAGACCCCGGACTGTTGAACAACTTAAGCTGTACATCAAGCAAGAATGGGAAAGAATTCCACCTGAAAAGCTTCAAAAGTTGGTCTCCTCAGTTCCCAAATGTTTACTGAGTGTTGTTAAAGGAAAGGCCATGTAACACAGTGGTAAAAATACCCTTGTGACAACTTTTTTGCAATGTGTTGCTGCCATGAAATTCTAAGTTAATGATTATTTGCCCAAAAAAAAAATAAGGTTCACAGTTCGAACATTAAATATCTTGTCTTTGCAGTCTATTCAATTGAATATAAGTTGAAAAGGATTTGCAAATCATTGTATTCTGTTTTTACTTACAATTTATACAACGTGCCAATTTCACTGGTTTTGGGTTTTGAGGTACCAATCGATCCTTTTCAAAATAAAGGAGACCACAAAAAATTTATTTGTTGTCTTTATTTTAACCAAAAAAAAAAGTACATTATACACATAATCCTTATTGCAATCAAATGTGTGCATTAAATAAGATAGTGATAATACAAGACAACTAGTCTTTTAGTAGCAAGCAGACAAGGGCTCCTAATCATATTGGGCCATTTCCAATTCTATTATTTTGTCAAAATAAATTACTAATCTACTTGTTCGTTTACTGTTAACATCTGTTTGCTTTCTGTTTTAACATGTTCTATCGACACTTCTGTTCAAATGTAATAATCACTTATTCTTCTGTCGTTTGATACTTTACACTAGTTTTGGCTGATACTACACATTTTGTTAATCCAATACCAAGTCGTTACAGGATCATATGTTGGTCATAATTAAAGTTCCCCTGTTTACAGGGATGTATTTCATTATTTATCATTTAAGTGTATAAACAATAAAAAAAAAGACAAAAGATTATATATTATATATATAAAAATATATATCGTTACATCGATGTTTTCGCCCCATGGCATTTGTTTACATCCAGGAACGCCAACTTGCTGTTAGCATTTAGCTATTGTATCCTCCTACATACTTGCCAACCTTGGAAGATATAGCCTTCCTGACAATGAGCTACAAAGCTAACCATCTGTGACAAAACTGCAGAGTACATGGCTTTCTCATATTCTCCATCCATCTGCTTCACCGTGCGTATTCACACAGGAACCAAATTAGACCGTCCCTCCACAAAAGATGTTGGACCAGTCGGTGCCGTGACCCGGATTAGAGTGATGTTTGGGCGGGTGATTGTCATGGAGGTCATGTTATTAAGCCTCACTCTCTTAACACCTTATTCAGAGGACCCAGGTGTGAGCCGTGGGTGCAACTGAGGCAGGAGCTGGACCAGGCGGGTTTTAGCGGTGCCGTGACCCGGATGAGAGTGAGGTTTAGGGGGGTGAGTGCAACGGAGACCAGCCAGTGTGTACGTTATTAAACCTCATTCCCTGACGCCTTAAAAGTTTGCGCTCAGGCGTTTAACTCGATGCTTAAGACTCTCGACTGTCGTTTCTATTATTATTGTTTCATTGTTGTGTATTGCCTTGTTGTCCTGTTGTTTGGTGCTGTCCTGTTCTTATGTGTTTGGCATTAATTATGGAAATTAGCCACTGGCTACACCCTTGCATGTTATTCTTGTGTGTTCATCAATATGTACTGTCCCTGTTTTTAAAAAAAAGCCAAATCAAACTAAAATGTGCAATTTCCAAAGGAAATGCGTGTAAATGCCCTTTGTGCGCAAGCCACCGAACCGCCGATATGCGTGAGTGAAACAGAAATGCTTGAATGCCCAGGGTGAGTGGAGTGTGTGGATGTTGGAACGGTTGGAATCGGATGAGAAATGTAGATTATGCAGAAGTTTGTATCTTGCCCATTCATTGTCAAGTGGGAGAAATTCCTGGGAATTCCTAGAACACCGGAAAATATGTTTTGCCTTTGAAGTCTCGGGACAGTAGTGAGAGTGGATGGTTGAAAGGTCTGAATCGGGTAAAAAAGTGGCGCAAAAAATTTGCACGTTTTGATCATTATAGGACTATTAATACGTCCATTCATTTGAATGGGAATTTCCTGGAAATTTTAGGAATTTCAGGAGAACCAGGAATTTTTAAAATATTGATTCGAGCACAAATGTCCTAGAAGCAGGGCCGGCCCGTGGCATAGGCCGTACAGGCAAATGCTAAGGGCGCCGTCCATCAGGGGGCGCCACGCCAGTGCCACAAATGTTGGAGGAAAAAAAAAAAAAGTTGGTACTATTATTTCTAAATACAAAAAATAATCCCACGTTAATTAAAATGCAAAGTAAAGCCTATTTAATAGAAATATTATTTGTTACAACATTACGCCCCCACCACCCTCCCCCCGCACGGTGCGCCCCCTCCCTTCCCGTATCATGACTGTTTTTGGACGTCACCACATCAAAAAATCAACACAAGATGTCAAAACGGCCAAAACTGTCAGATGCCCAGAAAAAAAAGAAAAGAAGAGGAGGAGAAACGAGAAATAGACAGAGGTAGCAGGTAGGTAACGTTAGCCTACATGAAATTATTTGTCTGTTGCAGAATGTGATAGTAACCTGGCTTTTCAGCATTAAGCTAATGTTACATGATTCGGCAATTGCTAATCAATAAATAGCTAGTTCTGTTTTAACGTCGGGTTAATATTGTGGAGGGGGCTAAATTGTTATGGAAAATAATAATGTACCGTTAGGTAATTACAGTACTCCCACCTTACATTCCTCAGGGACATTTGTATTAGATCTTTTAAGCAGGTGTTTTTTGTTTACATTGTTATTGCCTTCTGGTTAGCTAATGTTTGCCCTGCAGGTAATAGTCACTGTTCCACCCCTTTATATATTAGGTATAGTTGTATGCCTAGTTGTTAAAGTGCACATCATTAATGTTAATTAAGCAATATCACATGAGAGGGAATGCTGTTTTTTTAATTTGAGCACTGCTGTGATTCGGTTAAAGATAATCATAACATAACATTCTCAAATAATATGTTAATTTGCTTTCTTTAAGTAAAAAAAAAGGTCAAAGACAAAGCTATTCGGTTTCTTGTGAGTTTATACACTTCACTGCCGATGTGGAGGGGCGCCACCTAAAATCTTGCCTAGGGTGCCAGATTGGTTAGGGCCAGGCCTGCCTAGAAGATATGAATGGGTTGGTGTTAGCATTTCTCGAATCAACTGAAAAATGTTGAAGTAGTAACAGTTTGAATTGAGAATTGGTATTTCAGAATTCCTGAAATTTGGTGAAAACCAAGAATTTGTATGAAAACAAATAGGAACGTTTGTTGTCCCTCCTAAGGAATGATTTGTAGGTGGATTGGTTGGAATTGGTTCAAAAATTTGGACTGTGAAAACTTTCCAGGAAGAGGTAAAAATAGGGTTTTGGAAAACCGCGAGTTCTGGGAATTCCCGTAATTTTCTTAACTTGGAATTGGTAGTTTGGTTGTCCAAGGTGAGTGGAGTGGAACCATTCGAATCATTTGAGAAATGTGGGACATGCAGAAGTTTGTATCTTCCCCATTCATTGTCAATTGGGAGAAATTCCTGGAAATTCCGGGAAAGGGAAAATATGTTTTGTCTTTGAGGTCTCGGAAGAGTAGCGAATTTTGGCCATTTGTAGCACTATCAATATGTCCATTGATTTGAATGGGAATTCCGTGGAAATTTTGGGAATTTCAGGAAAACCGGGAATTTTGAAAAAATGTATATGAGCCCAAATGTCCTAGAAGATATGAATGGGTTGGTGTTGGAATTTTTCAAATCGGTTTAAAACTGTTGAAGTAGTAACAGTTGAAATTGAGAATTGGTATTTCGGAATTCCTGGAATTTGGGGAAAAATGGGAATTTGTATGAAAACAAATAGGAACATTTGTTGTCCCACCTAAGAGGAATGATTTGAAGGTGGATTGCTTTGAATTGGTTGAAAAATGTGGACCGTGAAAACTTTCTAGGAAGAGGTGAAAATAGGGTTTTGGAAAAACGCGAATTCTGGGAATTCCTGTAATTTTCTTAATTTGGAATTGGTAGTTTGGTTGTCCAAGGTGAGTGGAGTGGAACGATTCAAATCGGTTGAGAAATGTGGGATATGCAGAAGTTTGTATCTTCTCCATTTATTGTCAATTGGGAGAAATTCCTGGAAATTCCTGGAAATTCTTGGAAATTCCTGGAAATTCCTGAAAATTCATGAAAATTCCTGGAAATTCCGGGTATACCGGGAATTTGGGGAAAGGGAAAATGTGTTTTGCCTTTGAAGTCTCGGAAGAGTAGCGAATTTTGGGCATTTGTAGGACTATGAATATGTCCATTCATTTAAATGGCAATTCCCTGGAAATTTTTGAAATGCGGAATCCTAGTTGGCAGTACCCTGGGACCTTCGGGGTTAGTACTAGCTGGCAAATCTCTGGGACTTTTGGGCTTAGTTCTAGTTGGTGGAGCTCTGGGACTTTTGGAGGTTAGTCCTAGTTTTCGAAGCCTTGTGTTCTTTTAGGGGTTAGTCCTAGTTGGCAGATACCTGGGACCTTTCAGGGTTAGTCCTACTTGGGACTTTTAGGGGTTATTCCTAGTTGGTGGAGCTCTGGGACTGTTAGGGGTTAGTCCCAGTTGGCAAAGCCCTGTAGGGGTCAGTCCTAGTTGGCGGAACCATGGGACATTTCAGGGTTAGTCCTAGTTGGTGGAGCTCTGGGATATTTAGGATTTAAATGGGACTTAACTCTAGTTGGCAGTACTCTGGGACCTTCGGGGTTAGTACTAACTGGCGAAGCACAGGGACCTTTGAGACTTAGTCTTAGTTGGTGGATCCCTGTGACGCTTTGGAGGGAGCTGGCCCTATTGGAGGAACTCTGGGACCTTTAGGGGTTAAGCCTATTCTGAGGTAGCTCTTGGACATTGGACTTTCTTGGATACTAGTAGATGGGCCCTAATCCCGTCAGGGCCAATTCTGGTGAAAAAGTGCTCCAGAAATTCAGAGACCCCTTGTAGGTTTGTGTTAGAATAATTGTTTGTAAGTTATCACAAAAAACTTTGTGTTACATTGAGTTCTGTCAGGTGAGAAGACAAAAGCTGTCTTCGAAACCTACCAAGAAGAATGCTCGTAAAACTCCACTGTGTAAGGGGAGAGCCACATGAAGGGTTTTCTGTTTTCTCTCATGTATGGTAATCGACAGAAGGATGTTGTTCTGGCCCAGGGACTTCAAAGCGGAGAAATTACAGGATCTGCCCAATTTCCAGACAAACTCTTTTTGAACTATTTTATGGACCTCTTTTTGAACTATTTTACAAACTCTTTTTAAACCGACCTTTTCTGTGAATTGTTTACGACCTTTTCTGTGAACTTTTTGTGACCTTTGTCCTTTGGAAACAGCCGCGGCCATGAGGGTCCAAAATAAAAGTTAAGTTAAGTTAAAGTACCAATGACTGTCACACACACACACGGGGTGTGGTGAAATTTGTCCTCTGCATTTGACCCATCCCCTTTCACCCCCTGGGAGGTGAGGGGAGCAGTGGGCAGCAGCGGTGCCGCGCCCGGGAATCATTTTTGGTGATTTAACCCCCAGAAGGAGGCATACAATCTTTTGGCAGAGCGTGCTGGAGATTGTAGAAGGAGGCGACTCTCCTCAATATATTGAGTCCAAATTGAATTCTGTCTCTGTTTAATTCTTTGCCTCTTGTCCTGTTTAAAATATGTCATCAGTGTTTCAACCTGACAGTTGCCTTAGTGATAGAGATCGTTATCTTCTTATCTGGATCAATACAAATCTTTAAAGAATGAGTCCTAAAAGCAACGATCCATCATCTTCTAGATGCCAGCGTATCGTCTGTACCACCACAGACACCCCATCATCATCTTCGCTGATTGTTGGAAATGCAATTACAAATATTTGCAGCTTTCATTCAGCTCTTTGGAGGTCATCAATGTTTTCATGTTCCCGTCTTTCTTTCCGAGGAATTGAATTTGTAGCTCAGGCTTCTTCCTCCGCAGGGTAGCAGCTATTGATGTGGGCCTCAAGCGAGCAGCCCAATTTTCCGTCTTTTTACGCCGCAGTTATGACCTCATTGATTTGAAAAAGGGCTGGGTTGCTATGGCGGCGCCGTGACAGCGACTGATCCGCAGCGTGGGAGCAACGGCCACGTCAAATGTGTCCTTTTACTGCCAACATAATACCACAAGGAACGTACAACACATGAACAACACATATAAAACACACCTTGAAATATAACAAGGCGTGAAATATTCATTTTGAAACTTTACCTGCTGAACGTCACCTTTGACGGACCTCCAGAATGCAGTCACTAAAGCCGGCGATGAAAACTAGTGTTTAATAAAGAAATAACGAGGTAGGTGGGGAAAAAGCTTGTCGTAAACAAAGCAGACATGTGATATATATATTGTAAAATTATTACATGAACCTCTTTGCTTTTTAAAAGCTTCCTTCATGGCTCTCAGGAGACGTGCAGGTAGAACATCAGCAGAGGCCAGAGCAGTGACGAGTATCTCCTGGGTGAGGTTGGGCAAATCAAAGCTCATAATATCACATCAATGACTTGCTTTTGTGGTAAATGTACACTAAACAGTTAGTTTTTTTGTTTTTGTTGTTGTTGTTGTTTTGAACAACGAACATACCAGCAGGCACAAGACGTGAAACCAACATTGAGAACTTGTTGAATTAGGTCCTGACGTTAAGCAACTCAAACATAAAGTTTAAAGGCCTACTGAAATGACATTTTTTTTATTCAAACGGGGATAGCAGATCCATTCTATGTGTCATACTTGATCATTTCGCGATATTGCCATATTTTTGCTGAAAGGATTTAGTAGAGAACATCGACGATAAAGTTCGCAACTTTTGGTCGCTGATTAAAAAAAAGCCTTGCCTGTACCGGAAGTCACAGGTTGAAAGGCTCCTCACATTTCCCCATTGTTTACACCAGCAGCGAGAACGATTCGGACCGAGAAAGCGACGATTACCCCATTAATTTGAGCGAGGATGAAAGATTCGTGGATGAGGAACATGAGAGTGAAGGACTAGAGTGCAGTGCAGGACATATCTTTTTTCGCTCTGACCGTAACTTAGGTACAAGGGCTCATTGGATTCCACACTTTCTCCTTTTTCTATTGTGGATCACGGATTTGTATTTTAAACCACCTCGGATACTATATCCTCTTGAAAATGAGAGTCGAGAACGCGAAATGGACATTCACAGTGACTTTTATCTCCACGACAATACATCAGCGAAGCACTTTAGCTACAGAGCTAACGTGATAGCATCGGGCTTAACTGCAGATAGAAACAAAAGAAATAAGCCCCTGACTGACAGAAAATCAACAATACTATTAAACCATGGACATGTAAATACACGGTTAATGCTTTCCAACCTGGCGAAGCTTAACAATACTGTTGCTAACGACGTCATTGAAGCTAACTTAGCTACGGGACCTCACAGAGCTATGCTAAAAACATTAGCTATCCACCTACGCCAGCCAGCCCTCATCTGCTCATCAACACCCGTGCTCACCTGCGTTCCAGTGATCGACGGAGCAACGAAGGACTTCACCCGATCATCGATGCGGTCGGCGGCTAGCGTCGGAGAGTGCGTCTGCTATCCAAGTCAAAGTTCTCCTTGTTGTGTTGCTGCAGCCAGTCGCTAATGCACCGATCCCACCTACAGCTTTCTTCTTTGCTCTCTCCATTGTTCATTAAACAAATTGCAAAAGATTCACCAACACAGATGTCCAGAATACTGTGGAATTTTGCGATGAAAACAGTGCTTTTTGGATTGGATACAATGGTGTACTAATACTTCCGTTTCAACCATTGACGTCACGCGCATACGTCATCATACATAGATGTTTTCAACCGGAAGTTTCGCGGGATATTTAAAATTGCACTTTATAAGTTAACCCGGCCATATTGGCATGTGTTGCAATGTTAAGATTTCATCATTGATATATAAACTATCAGACTGCGTGGTCGGTAGTAGTGGGTTTCAGTAGGCCTTTAAACAACATGCTTTTTGACGACGTTTAATCAATGTTGGGTTCTGACGGCGTAATGACCATTGAAATTTAGTCATTTCCCAACCAATATTCTACAACACAAATACAACGTTGAAACAACATGCTTTTTGATGACGTTTAATCAAAGTTGGGTTATGACATTGATTTAACATTGAATTTTGGTCATTTCCCAACCAATATTCTACAACACAAATACAACGTTGGAACAAAATGCTTTTTGACGACGTTATTTAACATTAAAATTTGGCCATTTCCCAACCAATATTCTACAACACAAATACAACATTGAAACAACATGCTTTTTGACGATATTTAATCAATGTTGGGTTCTGACGTTGATTTGCCCATTGAATTTTGGTCATTACCCAACCAATATTCTACAACACAAATACAACGTTGAAACACCATGCTTTTTGATGCCGTTTAATCAATGTTGGGTTCTGATGTTATTTAACATTGAAATTTGGTCATTTCCCAACCAATATTTCACAACACAAATAAAACGTTGGAACAACATGCTTTTTGATGACGTTTAATCAATGTTGGATTTTGATGTCGATATAACCATTGAAATTTGGTCATTTCCCAACCAAGATTCTACAACACAAATACAACATTGAAACAACATGCTTTTTGACGACGTTTAATCAATGTTGGGTTTTGACATCAATTTGACCATTGAATTTTGTTCATTTCCAAACCAATATTCAACAACACAAATACAACGTTGAAACAACATGCTTTTAGATGACGTTTAATCAATGTTGGGTTCTGACGTTATTTAACATTAAAATTTGGTAATTTCCCAACCAATATTTTAAAACACAAATACAACGTTGAAACAACATGCTTTTTGACGACATTTAATGAATGTTGGGTTCTGACGTTGATTTACCCATTGAATTTTGGTAATTTCCCAGCCAATATTCTACAACACAAATACAACGTTGAAACAACATGCTTTTTGACGACATTTAATGAATGTTGGGTTCTGACGTTGATTTACCCATTGAATTTTGGTAATTTCCCAGCCAATATTCTACAACACAAATACAACGTTGAAACAACATGCTTTTTGATGCCGTTTAATCAATATTGGGTTCTGATGTTATTTAACATTGAAATTTGGTCATTTCCCAACCAATATTTCGCAACACAAATAAAACGTTGGAACAACATGCTTTTTGATGACGTTTAATCAATGTTGGGTTCTGACGTCATAATGACCATTAAAATTTGGTCATTTCCCAACCAATATTCTACAACACGAATACAACCTTGAAACAACATGCTTTTTGATGACGTTTAATCAATGTTGGGTTCTGACTTTATTTAACATTAAAATTTGGTAATTTCCCAGCCAATATTTGAAAACACAAATACAACTTTGAAACAACATGCTTTTTGACGACATTTAATGAATGTTGGGTTCTGACGTTGATTTGCCCATTGAATTTTGGTCATTTCCCAACCAATATTCTACAACACAAATACAACGTTGAAACAACATGCTTTTTGATGACGTTTAATCAATGTTGGGTTCTGACGTTATTTAACATTAAAATTTGGTCATTTCCCAACCAATATTTTAAAACAAAAATACAACATTGAAACAACATGCTTTTTGACGACATTTAATCAATGTTGGGTTCTGACGTTGATTTGCCCATTGAATTTTGGTCATTTCCCAACCAATATTCTACAACACAAATACAACGTTGAAACAACATGCTTTTTGATGACGTTTAATCAATGCTGGGTTCTGACGTTAATTTGACCATTGAATTTTGTTCATTTCCAAACCAATATACTACAACACAAATACAACATTGAAACAACATGCTTTTTGATGCCGTTTAATCAATGTTGGGTTCTGATGTTATTTAACATTGAAATTTGGTCATTTCCCAACCAATATTTCACAACACAAATAAAACATTGGAACAACATGCTTTTTGATGACGTTTAATCAATGTTGGATTTTGATGTCGATATAACCATTGAAATTTGGTCATTTCCCAACCAAGATTCTACAACACAAATACAACATTGAAACAACATGCTTTTTGACGACGTTTAATCAATGTTGGGTTTTGACATCAATTTGACCATTGAATTTTGTTCATTTCCAAACCAATATTCAACAACACAAATACAACGTTGAAACAACATGCTTTTAGATGACGTTTAATCAATGTTGGGTTCTGACGTTATTTAACATTAAAATGTGGTCAATTCCCAACCAATATTTTAAAACACAAATACAACGTTGAAACAACATGCTTTTTGACAACATTTAATCAATGTTGGGTTCTGACGTTGATTTGCCCATTGAATTTTGGTCATTTCCCAACCAATATTCTACAACACAAATACAACGTTGAAACAACATGCTTTTTGATGACGTTTAATCAAAGTTGGGTTGTGACATTGATTTAACATTAAATTTTGGTCATTTCCCAACCAATATTCTACAACACAAATACAACGTTGGAACAAAATGCTTTTTGACGACGTTATTTAACATTAAAATTTTGTCATTTCCCAACCAATATTTTAAAACACAAATACAACGTTGAAACAACATGCTTTTTGACGACATTTAATCAATGTTGGGTTCTGATGTTGATTTGCCCATTGAATTTTGGTAATTTCCCAACCAATATTCTACAACACAAATACAACATTGAAACAACATGCTTTTTGATGCCGTTTAATCAATATTGGGTTCTGATGTTATTTAACATTGAAATTTGGTCATTTCCCAACCAATATTTCACAACACAAATACAACGTTGAAACAACATGCTTTTAGATGACGTTTAATCAATGTTGGGTTCTGACGTTATTTAACATCTAAATTTGGTCATTTCCCAACCAATATTTTAAAACACAAATACAACGTTGAAACAACATGCTTTTTGACGACATTTAATCAATGTTGGGTTCTGACGTTGATTTGCCCATTGAATTTTGGTCATTTCCCAACCAATATTCTACAACACAAATACAACGTTGAAACAACATGCTTTTTGATGGCGTTTAATACATTTGTTGGGTTCTGATGTTATTTAACATTGAAATTTGGTCATTTCCCAACCAATATTTCACAACACAAATACAACGTTGGAATAACATGCTTTTTGATGACGTTTAATCAATGTTGGGTTTTGACGTCAATTTGACCATTGAAATTTGGTCATTTCCCAAGGAATATTTTAAAACACAAATACAATGTCGGAACAACATGCTTTTTGACAACGTTTAATCAATGTTGGGTTCTGACGTTGATTTGACCAATTTTGAGTTAGTTGTGAACAAATTGAGAATAATCGTGGTTAAATATTTTCATCATTTGACAGCCCTAATAATATTTGTAAAAAAATTGTTTACAAAATACAAAAACATCAAAAGGTCCCCCACATAATTTTTTCTAATAATTTGTATTCATTTACAATTTTGTATGGATTTTTTTAATGACATTCTCAGCATTTTTTCATTGCATTACGTCTTTTTGCTCTTTTTTTTCCTACATTTTTACTGTTGTTGTTTTTTCCGACATCCTCTCAATTTCAATTTAGTATCCGGTTTCAATCTGAAATGTTGATAATAACAATTAATAATAATAATAATAATAGTAACAATAGGAATATAAAAATCATGATAATAATAATAATATTAATAATATCGATGATAGAAATAATAATAATAACAATGACAACAATAATGGTATTAATAATAAGAACAATAATAATAATAATAATAATGATAAATATAACAATAATTATAATAACAATTATAATATTAATAATATTGATGATGATAATAATAACAATAACAATATTGATAACAATAATAAAAAGAACAACAACAACAATAATAACAATAATAATATAAAAAATATTCATATAATAATCTTGATAATAATAATATTAATAGTATCGATGATATTAATAACAATAATGACAATAATAAGAACAACAACAATAATAACAATAATAATAATAATAGTAACAATATTAATATAATAATCATGATAATAATAATAATATTAATAATATTGATGATAATAATAATTAAAAACAATAAGATAACAAGAATAAGAACAGTAACAATAATAATAATAATAATAATAATAAAAATAACAATAATAATTACAATCATTAAATTAATAGTATCGATGATAGTAATAATAATAATAATAAAAATAATTATAACAATAAACATAATAATAAGAACAACAATAATAATAATAATAATAATAATAATAGTAACAATAGTAATATAATAATCCTGATAATAACAATAATAATAATATTAATAATATTGGTGATAATAATAATACAACAATAATGATAAAGTTAATGAGAACAATAACTATAATAATAATAATAATAATAATAATAATAATGATAAAAATTACTATTATAAAATTTACATTGATGATAGTAATAATAATAATAAAAATAATGATAACAATAAACATAATAATAATAAGAAAAATAATAATAACATAATAGTAACAATATTGATACAACAATCATGATATAATAATAATATTAATAATATCGATGACAGTATTAATAATAACAATAATGATAACCATAATGATGATAAAAATAATAATAACAATAATAATAATAATAACAATAATAAAAATTACAGTATAATAATAATATCGATATTAATGATAATGTTTTTTTAATTTAAAAAAATGTTCTCCCAACTTGTAATGCCTGTAAATACACACATGTAATAAATGGATAAAGATGTGTTGAACTGCATGTTTTTCAAAGAGTCCAAGAAGGTCCATGTGGAGCATTGCAGAGGAAGTAGATTGTAGGCTCTCATCGCGTTTCAATCTATCCATGAAGTATCAAATCAGTGTGGAGCGTAAAATAATGGCTGTGACTTGCAGGCTTTTCCACCAATCTAAAAACTGGAGCGGTTCAAAGCGGGTCGCTGTTAATGACTGTGAAGCACTCGGAACCATGTTCTTGCCCAATGTGGAGGGAAAACAATACGGACAAAGAAGTTTTGTATCTGCCAAGCCCGCAGCATTTCTGCTACTGTGCCACGTCAAATAGTACTACACTACTTTTCAAATAGTACTACACTACTTTTCAAATAATACTACTTTTCTTAACGTCAATGTTTGATGTTAGCTTGAAGTCAGTTACCGGGTGGGGGGGAAGGGCAAGCAGGTCAATATGAATATGGGCTGGCGTTTTAATAATGCTGTGTGTTTGGCGGAGGCGGGGGGCCGCTTCCCTGGAGGATGCTCTTCATGGACCCGCCGTCCCTTCCCCTCCCCCGTGTCCCTCCATTATCGCAACCTTTGTCCACTTGATGTGAAGACATGGAGAATTAAGGCTCACAATTACAGCCAAAAGCAATTTACCCTCATGGCGGGGTGGTGGGGGAGGGGCGGGTATTTAAGTCCAGTTCTCAAGCGTCTCCCATGTTGACACTTCTGGGAGACCACACATTGTTCGTATTGTTCACGAAGAAGAGGACTTTGGGTCACTAATAGGATGACACACACACACACATCCAAAGTGCCAACGTTCAGCCAACAAATTGGACGTCAAGGTTTATTGATTTATTGATGGATTTCAATGTTCGTTCGAAGCAAAAAAAAAACACAAAAAAACCATCATAAACTACCAGGAAATATTCTGGAAATGTTTAGTCAGAGCGAAGGGAAAAATTATTTCATGCACGGATGCAATTCATTTTTCTAACTAAATGTATTTTTATGTTGACAGAAAGGTTGCATGTAGGCCTTCTTGACTTGGACATGATCTCATCATGCAACAAACATTATATCGACATAGAATCTTTTTTTTTTTCCAAAACAGAATTAATATCTGGTTGCTGATTTCAAAGTAAGTTATCCCACATTTTGTACGGAAAATATAATAAATACATAGGCAATTGTCTAACAATTAGTGCTGACAAATGTTTTTTTAAGAAAACAATCACATTAATCACAATTTTGAATTTGAATTAATCATGAGTAACCACAATTTTTTATTTGGAATAATCCTTACTAATTATGATTTAGAATTTGGATTAAACATGATCAATCACAATTTTACATTTGAATTAATGATGATTAATCACAATTTTACATTTGAATTCATCATGATTAATCTCAATTTTGAATTTCAGTTATTCGTTAAAATCACAATTTTATATTTAAATTAGTCATGATTAATAACAATTTTGAATTTTAGTTAATCATGATTAATCGCAATTTTGTATTTGAATAACCCTTACTAATCACGATTTAGAATTTGGATTAAACATGAGTAACCACCATTTTTTTATTTGGAATAGCCCTTACTAATTATGATTTAGAATTTGGATTAAACATGATCAATCACAATTTGACATTTGAATAATCATGATTAATCACAATTTTACGTTTGAATTCATCATGATTAATCTCAATTTTGAATTTGAGTTATTTGTTAAAATCACAATTTTATATTTAAATTAGTCATGATTAATAACAATTTTGAATTTGAGTTAATAATGATTAATCGCAATTTTGTATTTGAATAACCCTTACTAATCACGATTTAGAATTTGGATTTAACATGAGTAGCCACCATTTTTTTATTTGGAATAACCCTTACTAATTATGATTTAGAATTTGGATTAAACATGATCAATCACAATTTGACAATTGCATTAATGATGATTAATACAAATTTTAAATTTGAATTCATCATGATTAATCTCAATTTTGAATTTGAGTTATTCGTTAAAATCACAATTTTATATTTAAATTAGTCATGATTAATAACAATTTTGAATTTGAGTTTATCATGATTAATCTCAATTTTGAATTTGAATAACCCTTACTCATCACGATTTAGAATTTGGATTAATCATGAGTAACCACAATTTTTAATTTGGAATAACCCTTACTGATTATGATTTAGAATTTGGATTAAACATGATTAATCACAATTTTACATTTGAATTAATCATGAGTAACCGCAATTTTTAATTTGGAATAACCCTTACTAATTATGATTTAGAATTTGGATTAAACAAGATTAATCACAATTTTACATTTGAATTAATCATGATTAATCACAATTTTGAATTTGAGTTGTTCATTAAAATCACAATTTTATATTTAAATTAGTCATGATTAATAACAATTTTGAATTTGAGTTATTCACGATTAATCACAATTTTGAATTGGAATAAGCCTTACTAATTATGATTTAGAATTACAATCAAACATGATTAATCACAATTTTACATTTCAATTAATCATGATTAATCACAATTTTGAATTTGAGTTATTCATTAAAATCACAATTTATATTTAAATTAGTCATGATTAATTACGATTTAGAATTTGGATTAATCATGATTAATCGCCATTTTAAATGTGTACTACTCATGAGTAAGCACAATTTTGAATTATTAATAACCACTATAATCCCGATTTTGAATTTAGATTAATCATGAGTAATCACAATTTTAAATTTGGAATAAAGAATACTAATTATGATTTTAAAATCAGATGAATCTGGATTAATCACAATTTTGCATTTGGATTAATCATGACTAATCACAATTTTGCAATTGGATTAATCATGATTAATCACAATTTGGGATTTGGAATAAGCAATATTAATCACAATTTTTATTTTTTTATTAATCACGAATCATCACAATTTTAAATTTGCCTTATTATTGATTAATCACAATTTTGAATTTGGAATAATCACGATTAATCACAATATACAAACATGTTGTATTTTTAATGTGTAGTATTTGGACCAGGTGATATTTGAGAAGGAGAAGGCAGAAAGAAAAGAGTTGTTGAGGTGAGCTAAAAAACAAGATGGCGGAGTACGTTGGCTAATAAACAACATGAAGGATGCGAGCAGAGAAGCATGGAGTTTGATGATGAGACTTGAAGCCCTTTACCACTTCTTGGCTATATGTGGACTTTTCTAATGAAAAGACAAATCCTTCCTTCCCCAAGACAAACAGTGAAGTTGATGGATGAGTGCGGAGACCTGATGTGAGGAATGAGAGCACGCTGGTGCACAGGAAGACCTCCGTCATGTCATCGCAATTATTACATTCCACACGCACGCCGCGCCACAACACCGGCTCCAATTTGACAGCGAGCCGCAACGAAGGCGTCGTCTATCCGCCACACCGATCCTCCAAAAATAATGTTTCTTCCAAGTAGCAGTATCACTGGAGGACCAGAGGAAAAGCAATGGCTAAGCATGCCACACTCACACTGGGCAGGACCACACGAGAAGCTAACCGCTAAAAACATCAATACGGGGCGATCCATGTGGATGTCGATACTATCCATGCCTGCCGAGTCCAGGGCTTTTTTGGCGAATCCAACAGTGCTACGTAACGCCACGCCCACTTTGGCACTCGGCGATCACTCCAGCAGCACTGAGAGCGGATTAAGCCAAACAACCTGTAGGTAATGTTAATCATGATTAATCACATTTTGAATTTCGATTGATCATGATTAATCACCATTCTGAATTTGGATTAAAGTACAATTAATTACACATTTGAATTTGGATTATTCATGATTATTCATCGTTTTGAATTTGGACTAAACATTATTATTCACAATTTAAAATGTGGATTAATCATAAATAATTACCATTCTGAATTTGGATTAATTATGATAAATTACACATTTGAATTTGCATAATTCATGATTATTCATAATTTAGAATTTTGAATAAACATTATTATTCACAATTTAAAATGTTGATTAATCATGGTTTATCACTGTTCTGAATTTTGATTAATAATGATTAGTCGCAAGTCTGAATTTGGATTAATCGTGATTATTTACAACTTTTAATTTGGATCAATCATGAGTAATCACAATTTTTTAATTCTAATTAATTACGATTAATCACAATTTTGAATTTGGAATCATTTTTAATCGCAATTTTGAATTTTGAATAACCACAAGCCATCACAATTATGTGCCACGTTACGGTACCTGGGTTGCACGTAGCGCCACACCCACTTCAGCACTTGGTGATCACTCCAGCAGCACTGAGAGCGGACTCAGCCAAACTACCTGTAGGTAATGTTAATCATGATTAATCCCATTTTGAATTTAGATTAATCATGATTAATCACTATAGTGAATTTGGATTAAGTACGAATAATTACACATTTGAATTTGGATTATTCATGATTATTCAAAATTTTGAATTTGGAATAAACATTATTAATCCCACTTTAAAAGTTTGATTAATCATGATTAATCACTGTTCTAAATTTTGATTAATAATGATTGGTCGCAAGCCTGAATTTTGATTAATCGTGATTTTTTACAACTTTGAATTTGGATCAATCATGAGTAATCACAATTTTTTTATTTGAATTAATTACGATTAATCACAATTTTGAATTTGGAATCATTTCTAATCGCAATTTTGAATAATCACAAGCCATCACAATTATGTGCCACGTTACGGTACCTGGGTTGCACGTAACGCCACACCCACTTCAGCACTTGGTGATCACTCCAGCAGCACTGAGAGCGGACTCAGCCAAACTACCTGTAGGTAATGTTAATCATGATTAATCCCATTTTGAATTTAGATTAATCATGATTAATCACTATAGTGAATTTGGATTAAGTACGAATAATTACACATTTGAATTTGGATTATTCATGATTATTCAAAATTTTGAATTTGGAATAAACATTATTAATCCCACTTTAAAAGTTTGATTAATCATGATTAATCACTGTTCTAAATTTTGATTAATAATGATTGGTCGCAAGCCTGAATTTTGATTAATCGTGATTTTTTTACAACTTTGAATTTGGATCAATCATGAGTAATCACAATTTTTTTATTTGAATTAATTACGATTAATCACAATTTTGAATTTGGAATCATTTCTAATCGCAATTTTGAATAATCACAAGCCATCACAATTATGTGCCACGTTACGGTACCTGGGTTGCACGTAACGCCACACCCACTTCAGCACTTGGTGATCACTCCAGCAGCACTGAGAGCGGACTCAGCCAAACTACCTGTAGGTAATGTTAATCATGATTAATCCCATTTTGAATTTAGATTAATCATGATTAATCACTATAGTGAATTTGGATTAAGTATGAATAATTACACATTTGAATTTGGATTATTCATGATTATTCAAAATTTTGAATTTGGAATAAACATTATTAATCCCACTTTAAAAATTTGATTAATTATGATTAATCACTGTTCTAAATTTTGATTAATAATGATTGGTCGCAAGCCTGAATTTTGATTAATCGTGATTTTTTACAACTTTGAATTTGGATCAATCATGAGTAATCACAATTTTTTAATTCTAATTAATTACGATTAATCACAATTTTGAATTTGGAATCATTTTTAATCGCAATTTTGAATTTTGAATAACCACAATCCATCACAATTATGTGCCACGTTACGGTACCTGGGTTGCACGTAACGCCACACCCACTTCAGCACTTGGTGATCACTCCAGCAGCACTGAGAGCGGACTCAGCCAAACTACCTGTAGGTAATGTTAATCATGATTAATCCCATTTTGAATTTAGATTAATCATGATTAATCACTATAGTGAATTTGGATTAAGTATGAATAATTACACATTTGAATTTGGATTATTCATGATTATTCAAAATTTTGAATTTGGAATAAACACTATTAATCCCACTTTAAAAGTTTGATTAATTATGATTAATCACTGTTCTAAATTTTGATTAATAATGATTGGTCGCAAGCCTGAATTTTGATTAATCGTGATTTTTTACAACTTTGAATTTGGATCAATCATGAGTAATCACAATTTTTTTATTTGAATTAATTACGATTAATCACAACTTTGAATTTGGAATCA
>NC_084745.1:12969525-13034525 GCF_033978785.1 Entelurus aequoreus | reverse complement strand
TTCCACATACAATCTCCAAGGCAGATGCTTATTAGAAAGTATCCAGTAACAAACGTGTCCGCATCATTTGACTTACTGCACCAAGGGCTTAACTTTACAAATTATTGTGGCCACTAGTCACCAAAAAATAAACAATTCCCACTCCACTTTAACTTAAAAACAGCATAAGTCCATTCCAGACGGTTAATAATAAATAGGTTGATGGGTTTTTTTACCTACCACTGTCCTATGACTCATTTCACTTGCTGAAACATACACAATAATACAAGTATGTTTGTCTCCTGTCAATATCAGTATTGGCCAATACTCAAGGCTCCAATATTGGTATCAGAAGTGATGTCGATATAAACAGCAAAAGACCTGATGCTCTTGTTCTTTATTCAACAGCACCCTGCTGTGAAGACAAGCTTTTCTTTTTGAATGTCAGCACCTGAAATGTTTGGAGAGAAAGGACCGCCCACATTTGACGCAATAAATAGAACTAGGCGGTTCAAACGAGTCCAAATGACGTGATTGGTTGAGGTTGCGTTTCTTACGAGCTGTGATGTTTCACACGCAGCAAAAAGAAGCCAGATGGGCGGCGTTCAGGAGGTCCAGCGCCACCAGGCCACCTTCATGCGGTCCCACACGGCGTTTAAAGAGTCAAAGGCTGGACGCACGTCCAAGATGGAGAACTGGTACGTGTCTTTGTTGATCTCGCCGTCGTAGTAGTCGATGACGTAGCGCACCTCCATCCCGCAGCGATCGATGATCCAGTCGTGGCGGTCGAAGGGAAGCTCATAGCTGCAGGGGCAAAAGGCCAAAACTGTTACCCGCTTAATGATTGCTCATGTTTTGCTTGATTACATCATCAAATATTAATATATATGACAGTATGATTGTGTCAAATACATCTGAAGACAATGTGTCATGTTCAAATAGTTAGGTGTAAATAAAACAACTAAAATGTCAGAATGTGTTTGTTAAAAATGTTTAAAATATATATACATATATATATTTTTTTTTAATACAAAAAAAAACTTAATTTTGATGTTTTTCTTTCAAAAGAAATGGTCCTTTGTTTACATAAATGATATGTGTAACACCTGTAAAGAGTATATCAATCAGAGTCTGATATCCATCCATTTTCTACCGCTTCTCCCTTTTGGGGTCACAGGGGGTCGCTGGAGCCTATCTCAACTGCATTTGGGCGGAAGGCGGGATACACCCTGGACAAGTCGCCAGCTCATCACAGGGCCAACACAGATAGACAGACAACATTCACACTCACATTCACACAATAGGACCAATCAACCTATCCCCTGGTGCATGTTTTTTGGGGGGTGTCTGAGTGTCTGATATCATTTACCCTAATTTAATCATTTATATTGTTTCATGAAAATCAGTGTCTGACATCATTGATCCTAATATACTAATTCATATTGCCCAATAAAACCACTTTTGATATCATTAATCCTAAATTACTTGTTTCTATTATTTAATTAAAACATGTTTACTTTCTATTGCTTAATAAAAACCAGTGTCTGAGATCACTGACACCAATTTTTTTGGTATATTGTTTAATGGAATCTAGTGTCTGATATCAAGGCTCCTAAATGTTCAGTTATATTTTTATTGAAAACAAGTGTCTAATATCCATTCATCCATTTTCTACCATTAATCCTAGTTTATTTATTTATATCATATAAATAAATCATGACACTTGTTTTCATTAAGCATATACTATATGTTTAATAATAACAAATGTATAATATCATTGCTCCTTTTCTATTTATTTACATTGTTTCATGAAAAACCAGTGTCTGATATCAGTGATCCTAATTTATTAATTTCTATTGTGCATGAAAAACAGTGTCTGATATCATTGATGCTAATCTATTTGTTTATATTGTTTAATACAAATCAGTGTGACATTATTGATTCCTAATTCATTAAATTATATTGTTTCATGAAAACTAGTGTCTGATATCGTTCATCCTAATGCAGTGGTTCTTGACCTGGGTTCGATGGAACCCTAAGGGTTCGGTGAGACGGGCTCAGGGGTTTGGCGGAGGTCAAGACACACCCGACTCATCGTGTAAATAAAAACTTCTCCCTATCGGCGTATTACGGATATGGCAACAGTAGAAGTCACACTGATTTGCAGGTGTGTAATTTGTTGTGCGTTTATGCACTGTGTTGGTTTTGTTCTTTGAACAAGGTGATGTTCATGCATGGTTCATTTTGTGCACCAGTAATAAAACATGGTAACACTTTAGTATGGGGAACATATTCACCATTAATTAGTTGCTTATTAACATGCAAATTAGTAACATATTGGCTCTTAACTAGTCATTATTAAGTACTTATTAATGCCTTATTCGGCATGGCCTTATTATAACCCTAACCCTCTAACCCTAACCCTAACCAAATAACTCTAAATTAAGTCTTTGTTACTTAGAATATGTTCCCCTAGTGTCCAAAAAACTCTAAATTAAGTCTTTGTTACTTGGAATATGTTCCCCATACTAAAGTGTTACCAAAAACATATAACTTTGTCTTGAATTTGAAAAAAAAAAAACATTTTACTTTTCACTAAAGAAGGGTTCGGTGAATGCGCATATGAAACTGGTGGGGTTCGGTACCTCCAACAAGGTTAAGAACCACTGTCCTAATGTATTCAATAAAAAACACAGTGTCTGGTATCATTGATCGTGAATGAACCTACCCCATCCAGTGGCGTAAGCGAGCACGAGGGGAGTATTCTTTGGCTTTACCGCCAAACCTCTTCAAGGTTGGACCACATGGACATTCTCTGTGGAAAATAGGACAGTAGGAATACGTCTGAGATTGATTTGATACGAATGCGGAGGATTGCTTTCTCTTTTTTTATGGGTTTCTTATTGATCTCACCCAGCATGCATGGCCTCCCACTTCAAGATCTCCTGCCAGGCCTGCTCGTTGTTTTTGTTGTGGATCTTGATGATGTTGTTCATGTCGTCAGAGGCAAGATCATCATCACGCCAGCGCCACCTGGCGTTCGCGCAGGTTCAAACACACAACATCAATGCTAATCGTGCTTCTCATTAGCCTACTTCCTTTGCAACGCTTTATCACTTTGTATCATTAACATGGCTGCTTCATAAACTGACCCCTTCCTCAGCATGGCATTCCAGAACATCTGCTCAGACGGGTACACCCAGTTCTTCTCTGCGCCATGGCGTGGAATGGAGGATTCCTCTCGAGAGAGGGACAACTGGAACGGCTGGTCCACAGCGGGCGTTTGGTTAGGAGGAGGCATCTGTGCACATGTGGAGAAACGACAATTAGAACAATCTAATAAGACTCCATTAAGTACACTTGAACCGACTATTTGGTTATGCGCGAGGGTCTAAACCAGGCCTATTTACTGACTGGCCGGATCACCAAAATAGGCCTGGTGAAACCGTTCAAACTAGGGTTGCTCATGTATGCGGTACTCCCGCTACCCTAGGGCGGGCAAAAGCCAGGCATATGTGTCACAATGAAGCAGCAGTGGGGTGAGTAGAAGACTAATCATTCGAACCAAAAATGGCAATTGACCCTTTAAAAAAAAAAAAAAAAAATTGCGAAAACCAGACTTTTAACGACTGGATGTTCTGCTCGAGTCATTGTTTCCTGTCGGACCGTTTAAGCGACGGACACAGTGTTCTAAACAAGCAGCAACAATGGTAGAAATCCACGTGTGGGGCTTCATCACGAAACTCGTTCAAATCTTTTTAAGTAGATACTGTGAAATAAAGACCGTTTGTTTTGTATTAAAATTGCTGACTTCATGAAGTCTTTTGTATTTGTGATCTTGTAACTGGCCATCAAAGCTTGTTTAATATATGTAGCGCTAAATTTGACAAGTAGTGGGAATATCGCTATGCCTTAGGTTTAATTGTGATGAGTCACATACATTGTGTGCAATGTTTAAACATCTGTAGCTTGTTGTGTGAATGTATTAACGCTAAACCTTCTATTTGATACATGTAAAATACACAATGGACATTATACTTTTGTAATGTTTATTTTATGTTTATATTTTCAGTCTTACAAACCTAAATGAAAGAAGAAATGTAAAGATATAAAACTGAGGAAGGAAAATAATTCAAAGGAAGGAACATCAATCCGCAATAAAACTTTAGGAGATCCTGTTTCTTCATGGTGTTAACTATCTGTCTAGCGGCACACGCTGGAAACGAGTAGCGAGGGCAGAGAAATTCAATTATTGACAGCGCATTGTAAAAGCCGATGTGTTTACTTTGTAATTAAGTAAACGCAGTCTCAAAGGAATATAACCGGCGGCGGCAATTTCTGACAAAACATCCCCATTTCAATGTCCGGCTCCTGAGCCCTTGGGCTTTTGAAACTGCGGCCCTCTTCATTATGTAGCTGAATAGCCCTGATCTAAACCCTGAACTTTAAAGCAGCTCCCCCCTCTTTGGTTAGTTGCACTTCGTAAGGACATGGGATAGATTTACTTATCTTATTTACAATAACATCTGAAGGACCTGTCAAAAAGGTTATGGAACCGGAATAACAAACAAGGAATTTTCCTGGACAATAATGCATAAACTTTTATTATTACACAAAGAGATGACAATTTTTGTATGATTTTTAACAATAATAATAATTTATTGAAGGAACAGGGTGATAGAAGCAGTAGCAAGTTAGGTAATCAAATCAAACATGTAGAAATCAGCTTCATAGTTGATACTGCAGTTTAACTAACCCACACAAACGCATGCAATGTACTATAAATAAATAATAATGATGCTGCCTGAAAGTTGCATTCAAATGCAGACCTCACCAAGGCCGAATTACTGACAAAATGGAAACATCATTATTTACATTAACTGTACTAAGAAATCCTGCATTAGCCCATTTATCCAGATCCTCACCAAAACCTAATGGTCCCTTTGGCACACCAAAATACTGTGCGGTGGAAATGAATGTTGTATTATAGTATAACCTGGTTAACGGTTTCTGTCCTCCTATTGCAGGCGTCACTCGTTTATCAAGGCTAATTCCTTCCAGGCCTGACCGTGGGGAACAATTTACAGTGAAGTTTATTGTATTAATAAATCAAATATTTTCATAGTTAAGCGCATTAAAAATAACTTTCTACACCTAAATATGTTTTTTTTTACATAATTAGAACCCTCTAAAACATGAAATAACAGACATATAGTTACGTTTACACCAGTTTCACCCAATGTAATAGACTTGACTGTGTTCTACTATAGACTACAGTACTCACTGGTAGCCTGGAGGATCCTTCAAGCCACTTACGTTAGAACTGGGCTATGTAGTAATGTGGCCAGAAATGGTACTGCAATCACAGTCAAAGAGGTTGGCAGATATTCAGCCAAATCCGAATCCTACGCCAAAGAACTTCAAATGGCAATCGTCAAGTCCTACACTGTAGGTTTCTCTTGTTTATGCTTCTTGCAAGATGGTTTGCTAAGTAATTAGGCCACATTTTACTGATGTCAATTAGCCAAATGTATTTGTTAAGTTACGCAGCAATCTTTTTGTCGGGAGTCGGGACAGATTGTTGGCATTACCCTGCTAAAATGTCTAGTTTGACCACCATCGAAATAATGATATATAATAATATGTAATATCTTATATATGGCATAGGCCTACTTTGATGGCAAGCCCAGGCCAACAGTAAAATTAGCGCCACATTTCGTTCAACATAACTCCATGTTGCATCCAACCTGACGCACTGCATTCTCTTCCATGTACGCACATCACCATCTTTCAGTGCAGAGTGCTAATCTAAGAGCCAACCCACGTTACGCAAAAACCACGTTACGCATAAATCATATAGCCTACTACCATGTAAATACACAAAATAGAAAATCATTATATGTGTCTGATGCACATACAGTACCAGAAACCGCAATTAGCCGTGCTAATGTTGGAACGCATTAGGTCCTGACACTACCCCTATCCACATAGGTTTTATTTGTCGAAAATATTATTTTGCCCTGTCAGTAGGATGACACATCGACATACAGGCTAACGGGCATATATTTCCCCCGTTAGCCTGTATGTCGATGTATCATCCTAAACTACACAAGTGTGATGGTGCTTCGCTCCTAAGCATTCGTTGCAAGAACATACTAGCTTTGTTAGACAAGATCATAGACTGTATTGGACAATATAGTTTACTTATCAAATGTCCATTTTCATTTTTTTACAATTAATAAGAAAACGTAAATGCCTGAATTATCTATCAAGGAGGAAATTAGCAAGTTTGGCGTCAGATGAAAGAATCTTCTCCGCCTTCAATCGTCTCCATCTTTCAAAGGCATCCCCGATACAAATCCTTGTTTTGTTCCTGGCTTTGTCGTGAATAAGTTGAGAATCGTAACGACGCCTTTTAGATTTACTAAAGTCTGACATGTTTAGTAACTTTACCAGTGGCAGTAGCTCGACGAAGATGGTGGTGCGTAACTGGCAACCTGGATGTGACACACTCACAGACTTTTTAATTTGTCAAACAGTGGAGGGCGGGGCATCGAAATGAAAACAATAACAAGATTTCTGGGCTGTAAATCTAATTTTGAAATGAGCATATCCCGGCTGAACCACCGTTATCAGTTATAAAAGTATTTGAAAAGAACATGATTTATTAATGCCTTTTGACATATCAGGGTCATTTAATGATGACTTGACATGAAATTATTACATGTGGCACCTTTAAAAAATATATATTTGCAATGTCAAAAAGTTGCAGAATTTAAGGAGTGATGTGGCGTGGGAGAATGTAGCTCTTTTATATTGTGGAAATTCAAATTAAAAATATCAAACTAGGAATCAGTAGTAGTAAATGTTTCACCTACCATGTTTGTCGGGTCGATGTCACTATTCAAGCCTGTTGCGGCTTTCATGGGACACTCCACAAAGTCATAGGCTCGATCTTGGTGAGCTGGACCGCTTTCTGCTTTGTGCATCGGACACTCTGATGGCGGAGACACTGCAACGACAACAAATACAAAAATAAGATATTGCCCCTTTTCCACCACAGAGACTTTTAGCATTTACCAAGGATTCATTTAGACTAGGGGTTCTTAACCTTTCTGACCTCAGGGCCCAACATTTCCACTACAGAGGGACCCGGGACCCACTCAAATATTAACACAGAACTAGTGCTCTTACACATGATTTCAATCGTATTCAACAATTATATCTAACCATGTGTTAATCACAAAGACCATTATCAAGGCTTAGGTCAGGCTGATTACAAAAATAATTAGTAATCAATACAATTCATAAGAAAATGAATAATTTCAGACTATATTAATAATAAAAAATATATATGTTCATTACATAATATGTCCATAAAATTAAAGTGCACATAAAAATACAGCTTCCCCATTGTAGTCATATTTTTTTACGCTTAAGAAACTTCCCTATGAGCTAGCAGCCCAACACTGATTTAGACAGCCTTGTTTGGTCCCTCATTCTGATAGTGAGATGCATTTATATTTCCAAGCAAACTTATAGAATTCATACTTTTACCTACCGACAACAGGCTGTGCTTGATGCATGGGGCATTCTGATGGCGGAGGGACTGCAGAAAAACAGAAACAATTGAAATATTGTTTTTTCTTTGGTTCTTTGGTTTTTCTTTCATTCATTTTGACAGCAGTTTTTAATTTAGTTTCAATCATAGTCTTTTGACAAATATGTATTTAAGTTTCAGTCATCTAAATTGATTTAGTTTTAGTCGACTAAATTCCTCAACATTTCAGTCGACTAAAATGACAGTAAATTTCGTAGACTAAAATAGTAAGTATAAAGGATAACGAATCTTTGAAATAGTGTTAAAACCACTATTATTAGGGTTAATTGCAGAGCATCTCAAAAACTAAATTCACAACAAGACTTGCACCCCATAACGATATCAATAAGTACATTTCACACTCATCTTACTGTGTATTATTTTAGCTGAAAATAAATTAAAAAATTCAAATGAGTAATAATAATAATAAATGACAAACCAGTTTTATTTTATTTTGTTTTATTTATGTATTACTGTATAACTACACCAAGTGTGCACAATTGGCGTATTGGCCAATGTCCTGTTTATTAAATATGGCAACCAGTGTTGTAAACCTCACACAGCTGTCTTTATTTGTGTGTTAGCTTGAAAAATGACAAATCTGCTCTTTCGGGTTGTCAGGTTGAGCAATTTATAGCTGAACAGTGTGCCAAGGACATCAATTAAAATGCATTGTACGGGTATCTCAGCTTATTAAATTGGCGGGCAAGCTCACCCATGGTGTACAACAAAAGTAAAGTAAAGGCTGGAATATACTCTTGCATCACGTAGCATGTGTCGCCTCTGACAGCGTTTTGTTTGAATTATAGCTCCTCCCAGGGGGTGGCGCCAGGCGTGTAAGTCTCTTCCAAATCGCTAAGGGGCAGTGTGTCCTGAAGGAGCACTCGCAGCTGTCGTTGACTAGATATTTACTAGTGATTGTAAACGTGATTCTTTTTACTGACTCGGGTGCCTATTAGTCACTCACCAAACTGAATCGATTCACTTAAATCACTCATCACAGAGCGCATGCGTAGAGACTCACTCATACTACAGTAACCAAAACTCTCATTTAATAACATCTGCAAGAGTTAATGCTGCACAACTTTAGAGGTAACAGTATTGATTCTACAATTGTGAAAACAATTAAAGATAAGTTGATAAACTGCAGGCTTAATTCACAGTCTCAATAGTTAACATCGTTGGAGTTTTGCCCAACCACTCCTCATGTCTCTCTCTCTGCCTGTGGGCAACCCGAGCGACTACTAATAATATTAATGCAATTTCAATGAGATCGCTATATCGCCATTGAGAGATACCGTATTTCCTTGAATAGCCGCAGGGGCGTTAATTAATTTAAAACCTCCTGTCACACCTGCGTTTACCGGAAACCGGCGGGATGGCCGTGCATGCGGTAATTATTTTAAAACCTCTTCTCACTCCGGCGTTTACCAAAAGGAATCCATAAAATTTAGGCGTGCGCTTTGAGTGTGATGTAAGCATACCATCATGAAAAGCACATTTAATTAACAAAAACGTTATTATGGTCTTACCTGTACTTATAAATGGAGTCCATTTGCAGCTCCTTCTGACCAAAAGCATCGATAACTTGTTTATAGAAGTCTTCCTTATTTTCTTTCTTCAGTTTTAAAAGTCTCTGTTTCGATGGAGATATTCCTTTAATTATTACCTCCTGCTTCGATTGAAAGTCCAGTTTAGAAAACTGTTTTATTTTAGATACCTGTATGTGATCCTCCATGTTAGAAGTTCAGGCAGAGGGAAAAAATAAATCTCTTGCTGCGTGTGTTCACTTCTTCTGCAGTACAGGAAGTCGCAAGAAGGATCACTAGCGCGGCAGCGCCCTCTACCACCAGGAGGCGGGAGTGATTTAATGACTTATACAGTATTTCACACACGCAGCTACGGTATATTAATAAAACATAGCTGCTTACTGTTCTCTTTAGCATACTGTACCGGTATTCAATAGCTTGAACCTTAAATCCTACTGAAAAGCTCTTTATCTTTTTTCCTTTGTGCGATTGTAAACTACTGAGATCAGCTTCCTCCATTTTGAAAAGGAGGACAGATGCGTCACTCGTGACGTAACGAATTTGACCCGGTGGAAGTTCTAGCCATATGCTAAATATTTTGCGAAACGAGTTTGACCCGGCGAAAATTATAGACATGCGATAATAAAATTAATATTTTGCGAAACGAATTTGATCCAGCTTCAATAATAAACCGGCGATAAGGCCAAGCATGCGTTAATTATTTTGAGAAACGAGTTTGACCCGGCAGTAATTCTAGACGTGCGAATACTATATTCCCTGCGCCAATTCAAGGAAATACGGTAATAAAAGTCTATCTATCGTATGTGAGGCAAGGGTGATGCAACAGCGCCTGTTGCTGGTTAAAAAGTGGTATATACTGAAGGAAATGCTCACAACTGTTAAAAAGACTTTTGAGAGATACTCACGTAACCAAAGTGGACCCACTATGTGTTACAGGACATTAAAGATATCTACCTGATTGTCAGTGATGTGATACAGTGATACTGTACATCACACAAAGACATTAAAGCAATTTCTCTGGAGAAAATTTAAAATAAATGCAAAAAAACAACGCAAGCAATAGTGCAACATTACAGTAAGATTTTACCAGTGCAATAATAAATAAAACAACTAGCTACACCAGAAGAAAACAGCCTCACACAGGCGCAAATTCAATCAGTTCACTTCCTGACTTGCCAACGCCGATGGTCTGGACCCCAATAACCAGTGAGAGACTGTCAGTGGCCCTGTTCACACTGCAGACCTAATCTTATTTGTTTTGCCCTCAACTGACACAGATCTGATATTCTTTTTTGCCTGTCTGGTCAAAGTGCTTCAAATCTGATCTTTTCGTATCAGATTCAGGCCACATCAGGAGGTAGTCTGAATCCGATTGAAACCAGATCTTTTTAAATTTGACCGGTACCGGTCCGTGACGCATTTGCTACCGGGCCGCAGAGAAACATTATATAATTTATAAACGACTGCATTTTCTCTGAATTAACTTTCGCCTGTCCCACTCGACACACCAATAAGCTTGTTTATAGATGTACACTAATTCAGCGTAGTGAGTTGTATTTTCCATGCATTTATTTTTGCAGTATTTAACTGGCACGAGAGGAAAGCAGTCCTTGAAAATAATGCCTACATTAAACCGGTCCGTGGTGCAAAAAAGTTTGGGGACCACTGGTCCCACCCACCTAGAGACAAAATTCAATATGATTGCATTTCGTCTCTCAACATTTCCCCCCTTTTTTGTATACTTTTGATTGTATTGTCAATTAATTCCGTCATTGTTTTACTCAACATGCATTTGTTTTAAATACCGGTCATTGAAAACAGGTTGTTGGCAATAACTACGACCAAAATTTGTAGTCAACAACATTGACACTGGTACCATGTATGAAAACAATAGTCTTGTTGTGCAATATCACCTTTAACAGGGTGATCCTCTTTGTGCATAGGACAACCTTGGGGAGGGGCAGCCATCATCGCCTCTGCACGAACTGTAGGAGCAGCAGGTGAGGAAATTGAAGATCCCATCCTGTCCAGTCTAATGTAGCAACGCACACACACAGACCAAGGTTAACATCATATCAGTATTTACTTTGTAACATAGACAGGCATTATTACACTGGAGAATACGATGATAAGATTTCTAACTGGGGTGTTCCTGCTTCACATTTGTGTTTACAAAACAATGTAATATAAGTCAATAGAATAGAATAGATAGAAAGTACTTTATTTAAAACTTGGGGAAATTCAGCTCCACAGTTCGCTGACAATAAACAATAAACATTTACATGTGAATAATATAAATACAGTCTATTATGCATCATTATTCACATTTGAATAATATAAATGCAGTCTATTATACATCATTATTCACATGTGAATAATATAAATGCAGTCTATTATACAGTATTATTCACATGTGAATAATATACATACAGTCTATTATGCAGCATTATTCATATGTGAATAATATAAATACAGTCTATTATACAGCATTATTCACATGTGAGTAATATAAATTATAATAAAATATAAATAAAAAAGCTAGGCTAAGTAGTTAAATACACAGTAGATGACTAGATACAGAATAGTTTAATCCAGCACAACTTTTGTAATAATTTAATGTTTTATTCACCAATGTACTTAGTAAGACAAATTAAAATGTATTTTAATTAGTTACTCAGTGGCTTAGGTAAGACATGCTAATGCTAATGTTAGCTGCGTTTCATAAGTGAGCCAAGACGTGAAGATCTATACATTGTACAAGAACGACAACATACCACGACGGCATCACATACAAACGGTGCACACATGAATAATAAATCAAAAACAAGCGAGAGAAGAACTTACACAAGAAGGTACAGACCCAATGTCAACGTGCAGGACAAATGTATGCCATCCAAATCTGCCACCGGAAGTAAATCTGCAACGACTCATACTGCGCATGCGTGCTTTGGCCGCCATCTTGGACACATATTTACGGTACGCCGTTAACGACAAAATAAATGTCAACTTTGCGTATGAGGTTAATCAATATAAATAGTAAACACAAATATATATACACTGCGTATAATTGCACTCACATCTGATACGTAACTGTTTGTTATCATTGTATATATTATGTTATCGTTATAATAATAATATGTTTAATACATCCAAAGTACTGAAATGTATACTAGTATTTGCAGATGACACAAATATATTCTACAGTAGTGATGACTAATGAGCTCATAAATACATGAATAAACACAGAACTAAACATTGTAAAAAATTGGATGGACGCAAATAAATTATCGTTGAATATAAATAAAAGTAAGTTAGTGATGTTTGGAAATCGCAATATAACGTCTGAACATAAAATAAGTTTGATGGTACCCAAATTGAAATCGTAATTGAGAATACATTTTTGGGAGTAATAATTGATAGTAATCTATCATGGAAACCTCATGTCAGACACATTAAAACAAAAATCTCCAAAAGCCTCTCAATTATAAACAAAGCAAAACTATACCTCAATGAAAATGCACTCTGTACTCTATACTGCACATTGGTACTCCCATACCTTACATACTATGTTGAAGTATGGGGGAATACTTACCACTACACAATTAATAAGAGCAGTGCGGATCATTCAAAACTTTGTTTTTTTAGAACATACTCATAATCTGTTTATGCAATCAAAGTTGCTCAAATTTGATGATCTCGTTAAATATAATACATCAATAATCTTATATAAAGCATTTAACAAATTATTGCCGTCTAATCTATATATTTTTTTTGTAAAACGAGTGCAGGCTCATAACTTAAGAGGCTTTGGATATTTCTCATTGCCGAGAGCTCAAACCACTCTTAAACGTTTTTGTGTCTGTATGCGGAATAAAACTATGGAACAAACTGGACTTACAACACAAGCAACGCCAAACCATTAATCGATTTAAACTGTTATACAAACATCGGATCTGGTTCAAATATAGAGATGAGGGTCTTTAATTTGACAATGTTTCCTTACCATAATTGATATGTTGTCTATTACCATTGTTGGTATTTTGTCTATTACCATTGTTGGTATATTCATTCTTCCTACATTGTTGATACAAATTATTGTCACAGTGTAATAATTTTTGTTACCTGTGGTAATGCCACTATGATACAACATTTGTATTATAATCCTTGAACAAAGTAACAGTTAAACTCAATGTATTAATCACTGAATGGAGAACTGGGGGTGGGATTAAATAAATTATCTTTTTACCACTCCCTTTCAGGCAAAACTGGACCATCATGCTTACATACTGTACATTACCTTTTGCATTATATTAATTTATATTATTATTTGTTGTTAACCTTGTACTTTTGTTTATGTCATTGCCTGAAATAAATGAATAAATGAAAAAAATGAATTAAATGAATTATTATTTTTATATAATTAGTATTATATTTTAGTATTTCTGCTACATGCTTCCATGAATTATTTGTCCATCGGTTTTCTATTACAGGATCCCCGACGGTGAAGCCTTCGTGATCAATGTAATGCCCTCACACAACACGACAATGTTTTATACCAAGTATAAATTATGGTAAAATAACCTTGAAGCTGTAGATTTTTATGCCGAACCGCCGTCACTGACGTCACTCACACAGGAACGCGATTGTCCCAGGTGTGTTGCCGTAGCACTGCTACCGTTAGCAATTTAGCATTCAATGACGTAACCACAACGTCATATCCAATTGTTAAATAACTTTGTGATGCCTTACTGCTTTTCTGTTTTTATAAATGGGTGTGATTCAGCTTTTAGTTGACGTTTTTCTGTTTACGTGGAATAGCCTGTGTTTATTAGTGCGAGCGTTACGTCACGTAGCAGTTACCATAGCAACACACACGCGCCTACAGTCGTCCCTCGTTTATCGCGGTTAATTGGTTCCAGACCCAACTGCGATAGGTGTATTTCTTCGAATTATTATATAAAAATCTACTATTCTCAAAGTTGTAGCATAGAAAAACGGGTTGCCATGAATTGATTAGCGTGGACCCCGACTTAAACAAGTTGAAAAACTTATTCGGGTGTTACCATTTAGTGGTCAATTGTACGGAATATGTACTGTACTGTGCAATCTACTAATAAAAGTCCCAATCAATCAATCAATCAATCATTTAAAGTCATAATCAGAATACGGCTTGGGACAATATTACATCCCCAGACATCAAATAGGCATCAAATAACATATTGTCACCTATATAATAATTATATCTATTTATTGAGTGTATATATACACTCAATAAATAGATATAATTACAAAACAGTGTGTACCGTATCGATGTGTACCAGTTGTTATAGAAAAAAAGAAAATGTGTCTGTTTTTATTGCCTGTATTATCTATAATTAATAATTCATTAATACATTTTTTTTTTTAACATTTTTGCATTTCCCACACACACACACACAATTCAAAATGTGATTTTCAGTTTATTTAGCCACTTTTTTTTTCTTACAAATTATTAATTTAGGCCAAAAATATATTTATTTATTTTTTTTTAAATATGCATAATTTTGCCTAATTAAAGGCTGTAGTCAAGAGCCAAATCGCAAGGAACTGTGATATTATTCAATAAATATTTGTTTTTAAAATGTAACAGGGTAAAGCCACAACACTGTATGCTGTAATGTAATTAGTACTGTAGTTAGTACTGTAGTTAATAATGTAATTAGTAATGTAGTTAGTACTGTAGTAAGTAATGTAGTTAGTACTGTGATTAGTACTGTGATTATTACTGTAGTTAGTACTGTACTTAGTACTGTAGTTATTACTGTAGTTAGTACTGTGATTAGTACTGTAGTTATTACTGTAGTTAGTAATATAGTTAGTGATGTACTTAGTACTGTAGTTAGTACTGTGGTTAGTACTGGGGTTAGTACTGTAATTAGTACTGTGGTTAGTACTGGGTTAGTACTGTGGTCAGTAATGTGATTAGTACTGGGTTAGTACTGTGGTTAGTACTGTGATTAGTACTGTAGTTACTACTGTCGCTAGTGCTGGGGTTAGTACTGTAATTAGTACTGTGGTTAGTAATGGGTAAGTACTGTGGTTAGTACTTGGGTTAGTACTGTGATTCTGTGGTTAGTACTGGGGTTAGTACTGTAGTTAGCACTGTGGTTAGTAATGTGGTTAGTTCTGGGATTAGTACTAGAGTTTGTACTAGGGTTAGTACTGTAGTTAGTAAAGTGGTTAGTATCATGATGAGTGCTGTAGTTAGTAAAGTGGTTAGTATTGGGGTTAGTACAGTTTAGTACTGTGGTTAGTACTGTGATTAGTACTGTAGTTAGTTGAGTTTTTAGAATTGTGATTAGTACTGTAGTTAGTAAAGTGGTTGGTACTGTGGTTAGTATCATGATTATTAATGTAGTTAGTAAAGTGGTTAGTACTGTTTTTAGTATTGTGATTAGTACTGTGGTTAGTAATGTGGTTCGTACTGGGGTTAGTACTGTGGTTACTATTGGTGTTAGTACTGTGGTTGGTACGGTTAGTACTGTAGTTAGTATTGTGTTTAGGACTAGAGTTAGTACTGTAGTTAGTATGTGGTTCCTACTGGGGTTAGTAATGTGGTTAATACTGGGTTTAGTACTTGGGTTAGTACTCGGTTTAGTACTGTGGTTAGTATTGTGGTTAGTACTGAGGTTAGTTGTGTTGTTAGCACTGTGGTTAATATTGTGGTTAGTACTGCGGTTAGTACAGTACTAATCACAGTACTAACTGCAGTACTAATCACCGTACTAACCCCAGTACTAACCACTTTACTAACTTCAGTACTAATCACGATACTAACCACAGTATTAACCACTTTACTAACTACAGTACTAACCTTGGTACAACCTACTCAGTGGCCTAGTGGTTAGAGTGTCCGCCCTGAGATCGGTAGGTTGTGAGTTCAAACCCCGGCCGAGTCATACCAAAGACTATAAAAATGGGACCCATTACCTCCCTGCTTGGCACTCAGCATCAAGGGTTGGAATTGGGGGTTAAATCACCAAAAATGATTCCCGGGCGCGGCCCCTGGGGTTAGGACTGGGTTAGTACATCTTGAAAAGGTTGAAGTCCTGGTGAAAAGACAGTGATGGCAGCACTACACAGCAGGTGACAGGTGGTTGGGGTCATTCTTCTTTTGTTCTCCATGCAGAGGCAAACATGTCTCAACAACGTCAACACAAACACTTGGAAAAAAGAAGAATTTAGCATGAAACAACAACACATGTTTGTCATCCATCTTACTTGGCAGCCACATACTCACCTTCTCAATAGGCAACTAGACTGAAGTGTGCGTGTGTGTGTGTGTGTGTGTGTGTGTGTGTGTGTGTGTGTGTGTGTGTGTGTGTGTGTGTGTGTGTGTGTGTGTGTGTGTGTGTGTGTGTGTGTGTGTGTGTGTGTGTGTGTGTGTGTGTGTGTGTGTGTGTGTGTGTGTGTGTGTTCTTGTATTTCTACCCTTCTTGAGACATCAACAAGGAAAAGTACCGTCCATATGAGGACCGGTGAACAAGTTAGGACATAAATCATGGTCCCAATACAGAAAACCATTGCATCTAATAGAGAATGTCTCATTTGCACCCCTGGTGGTGAAATCTATCAAAATGAGGGTGGTCCCAAAAAGGAGAGATTTTTCCAAATTGACTGTGTATGGGTTTTAAAAGTGCTCCCCCTCTAGTCAACATATGAAATAACAAGTGTGTGTAAAAATTTGAAGTGCTCCCCCTCTGACCAACATACCTGTATGTAATATGTAATAAGTGTGTGTAAGAAATTGAAATGCGCCCCCTTTGGCCAAAATTAATAAAATAAATATGTATATAGAGACATACTGTAATAACTTGAAGTAAATAATGAAGATTAAAAAACAATCCATCCATCCAGTTTCTACCGCTTGTCCCTTTTGGGATCGCGGGGGGTGCTGGAGCCTATCTCAGCTGCATTCGGGCGGAAGGCGGGGTACACCCTGGACAAGTTGCCACCTCATTGCAGGGCCAACACAGACAGACAGACAAACAAAAAATTAACTAAAAGCAGTCTTTTTCTCACAATGTGTTTTCGTATAAAATTGGGAATAATTTCTCATATTCTTTCTGTTTCTGTAATATTGCAATCTTTTCTCGTAAAATTATTACTTTTTTATGTAAAATTATCACTTTTTTAATGCAAAATGGTGACATTTCTCCTAGAAAAATTCTGACTTTTATCACAATGTTGCCATTTGTTTTGTTCTTGTAAAAATGTATTAATAAAATGATGACTTTTGTCATAATTTTGCCAAGTAAAATTCCAATTATTATTATAATATTGCCATAATTGTTAAAGTTTTCTTATAAAATTGTGACTTTTGTTGAGTAAAATTACGATTATTTTCATTAAATTGCCAAAATGTTAAGCTTTTCTTGTAAAATTGATACTGTTATTGAGTAGAATTCCAACTTTTATCATATATTGCACAAATGTTGAGGTCCCTTATAAAATTTTGACTTGCGTTGAGTAAAATTACGACTTTTTTTATAACACTGACAAAATTCTAAGTTTTTCTTGTGAAATTCTAACTAATTTTTCACAACAAGCTTTTTTATATTTGCATACTTTGTATATATTATTAATGTTGTAAATACAAATCATTATATATCTAGAAAGGGTGGTCTTTAATAGGTAGCCATTTTTTCGGCGGTCTCAAGAAGGTAACAAATGCAAAAATGTGTGTGTGTGTGTGTGTGTGTGTGTGTGTGTGTGTGTGTGTGTGTGTGTGTGTGTGTGTGTGTGTGTGTGTGTGTGTGTGTGTGTGTGTGTGTGTGTGTGTGTGTGTGTGTGTGTGTGATTGTGTGTGTGTGTGTGTGTGTGTGTGCGTGTGTGTGTGTGTGTGTGTGTGTGTTGTCTGAACACAACTGTACAGCTGGTGAGAGGAGGACAGGTGTTTGTTTTGGTAACGGCACATTGTCAAAGTCACCTACTTCTGACCTCAGGTTTGCGCTTTGGACTTTGTCTGCGCCTTGGACTTTGTTTGTGCGGTGACAGGCGCTGAAAAGACACAAAGTGCTCTCCTGGGAGCAGAGAGACAAAGACTGCAGTCGCTGAAATCCAGCATGAAAGCAGGAATGGAACGTGTTGTGCGCTGACATGTTGTGGAGAAGATACATTATGGAGAGCAAGTTTCTATGCCTATGTTTCTAAGTTACTTTATATGTCCATCAAACTATATTTTTACGGCTTTCATATTCATGATGCTTTACTCGCTTTAATTGATCTTATTTTATACTTTGTTATTATTTTTTTTTATTTATTTATTATTTAATTTAATAATATATGATGTATATTTCACATGTACTGTCATTTACGGAGCCCCTAAAGGGACATGTTTGTTTTTTTTAATTTTATCATTTATTTATTTTTTTAAGATATGTATCTCGTGCGCACGAGAAACTATCTCGTATGCACAAGATAGTTTCTGGTGCTGGTGTGCACAAGATAGTTTCTGGTGTGCACCAGAAAGCATTGGATGCGTGCAGATGGTTTGAGGTGTGTGTGAAAATGCCAGTTCAGGAGTTAATTTGGCTGTATTTCTAACTAGGACTTTCCCCCATGTGTGTTGTGGCAAAATGTCAATGCCTGCCAAAAAAGTATTTCCTGAACCTACATTTTTGTCTTGGTGTGTCCACAGCGGATTACTAGGTGTGAGACAAACACTTTATCTTCCTGGTTATTGTAACGCTACGTGTTTGACATTATTCAAGACTTTATCATTCCCGGAAAAGGACAGTTTTCCTCTTCTCTGGCATTAATGTAATTTAAAGGACTGTTAGTCCGATGTTGATGTTATAAAACTTCTTTCTTGTTTGGAAGATACACACACAATTGTAACTGTTATTTTTTCCTGCACATAATAAATATGTACAACATGTTTGGATGTATTCATTTATGTAAAATTGTCATTAAATGTAATATTGCCTGACAAAAAGTGATTCGTCGTAATATTTTGATATTTACACATCACATATTTACACACGCGCATTTTACTAGAATACCCTTATGAGCATTACATACTGTACGTATATATGTATGGTATTTTTTTTAAAAATTTTGTCATAAAGAAATACAATCATGTTTGCTTACGGACTGTATCCCTGCAGACTGTATTGATCCATATTGATATATAATGTAGGAACCAGAAATATTAATAACAGAAAGAAACAACCCTTTTGTGCGAATGAGTGTAAATGAGTGTAAATGGGGGAGGGAGGTTTTTTGGGTTGGTGCACTAATTGTAAGTGTATCTTGTGTTTTTACATATCTAAAAAAAAAAAAAAAAAAAATTATAAAAATTATTATTTTTTTAAATTCCCCCATGTCCCTTTAGGGGCTCCGTAGTCATTCATCACTTATCCATTTTTTCCTTTAAAACACTTTTTCTTTATGCTTTCTTTCTTTGCTTTATTTGCATAAATCATAATGTGACAAAACATATTTATTTATCTTATTTATTTATTGTGGACACAACAAACCAAAAATACTGTATAATACTACATCGTTGACATTATTGCTCTGTTTGATTTCCTCGTCTAATTGAGTCACACACAAACTAGCATGCTAATCACTAGCTGGCAACTTGTGTGCTAATCGCTAGCGGGCAATTAGAGCTAATTGCTAGCTGACAACTAGTGCGCTGATCGCTAGCTGGCATCTAGAGCGGTAATCGCTAGCTGAATACTAGTTAACTAATCCCTAGCTGACAACTAGTGCGCTGAACGCTAGCTGGCATCTAGAGCGGTAATCGCTAGCCGACAACTAGTGCGCTGATAGAATCAGAATCAGAATCAGAAGAGTTTTATTGCCATTGTTTGAGAACGGGTTCACAAACTAGGAATTTTACTTGGCGCAATAGTGCAACATAAAACACATATAACACAGAATAGAATAACATGAGCTGTAACTGAGCTATCAGATCTTGTTATTGTTCATGTGTCTGATGGCCGAGGGGAAAAACTGTTCAGGTGGCGGGAGGTGTGGGTCTGGATGGACCGTAGTCTCCTGCCTGAGGGGAGAGGGGAGAATAGTTTGTGTCCAGGGTGAGAAGAGTCAGCTGTGATCCGACCCACACGCCTCCTGGTCCTGGAGGAGAACAGGTCCTGGAGGGGTGGGAGTTTGCAGCCAAACACCTTCTCAGCAGCACGGACCATGTGCTGCAGTCGATGCTTGTCCCGGACTGTGGCGCCGGGGAACCACATGGTGATGGAGGAGGTGAGGATGGACTCGATGATGCACCTTCGGTTTTTTCAGCTGCCGCAGGAAGTACATCCTCTGCTGGGCCTTCTTGATGAGGGAGCTGGAGGTCGGCTCCCACTTGAGGTCCTGGGTGATGGTGGTGCCCAAGAAACGGATGGAGTCCACAATGGAGACGGGGGTGGGAGAGTGAATCTGGGTGAGGGGGGATGGTGGGGCTTTGACTTTCCTGAAGTCCAAGATCATCTCCACTGTTTTCTGGGCGTTCAGCTCCAGGTTGTTGAGGCTGCACCAGGACGCCAGCCGGTCGACCTCTCTCCTGTAGGCGGACTCGTCGCCATTCGAGATGAGCCCGATAGCTAGCTGACAACTAGAGCTAATCACTAGCTGACCACTAGTTCACTAATCCCTATCTGACAACTAGTGCACTAATTGCTAACTGGCATCTAGAGCAGTAATCGCTAGCTGACAACTAGTTCACTAATCCCTAGCTGACACCCAGTGCGCTGATCGCTACCTGGCATCTAGAGCGGTAATCGTTGGCTGACAGCTAGTTCACTAATCCCTTGCTGACAACTGGTGCGCTGATCGCTAGTTGGCAACTAGAGCTAACCGCTAGCTGAAAATTACTGCACTAAATTCTAGCTGACAACCAGTGCATTCATCGCTAGCTGAGAACTAGTGCGCTTATCGCTAGCTGGCACCTAAAGCGCCAATTGATAGCTGACAGCAAGACGTTAATCGCTAGCTGACAGCTAGAGTGCTAACCACTAGCAGACAACTAGGGCGTTAATCGCAATCTGACAGGTAGAGTGCTAATCCCTAGCTATTTTAAATGCTGAATGAATATACCAATATAATTACTTACCGTGAATATATTAATACAAGTAGTTATTCAAGTTATGTGTTCTTATCTATCCACATACAACTACAAAATGTGTACTTAAAGACATTTACATTTGTCAAAAAGTTGCTGGGAGAAATATGAAAAATTATATTAAAAAAACAAACAACATTTTTTTTAAAGCCCCCCCTGCAGTTCCTCTCAAGCCCTCTCGGGGTCGCCACCCCCTGTTGAAGACCTCTGGTGTACAATATAGGTTTTGCGTTTCAGGATGTGTTTTGTTTTTCCCACTATTTGAATATTTTCCCACACAAATATTTGATGTGAGGTTTCCAGAATAAAAACTGCTTATGTATGTTCTTTCAATTAAACTTATCAATTTCCAATTGTACATGAATCTGTACTTTACAGCATGAAATCAGTCTTGTTCAAAAGTAAAGGTTGTTAAGAATTTAAGATGATTAAAATGATTTAGGAATGTATTTTTGTCAACACTCGCTCCAAGTCCTTCCCAAAACCAAAAAAGGTTTGTGTCATCAGCAAAAAGTACAAACTTAAAAGTATCTGACACTTGTGTACACAGTAAACAATGTGGGAGTCAACACGGAGCCCTGTGGAACGTCACAAGGCATTTAAGAATGTTCTGACTTGTGTTGAGCCATTTGTACACACTTGTCAGTTGCCTATACATTTATTATATTTGTTTAAATGTCTCAAGTCAAATGAAGGGTGAAAACACGAATCGACAAATCATGCTGTCACGAGTGCTGACTCCCGCCCCCCACATCCTCTTCACCACGGCCTTTGACCCCGAACAAAGAGGGGCGTCTCATTGGATAAGGATTTCCCAGCTGTTAAACGCTGCGGCACAAAAAGCCCTTTGGCTGAGTGGACGCGCAAATTAGGAGGACAATGAGGGGCACACTTGGGCACCCCCCACCCCCTCTTCCTGTCTCACTCGTCCTACAAAATATCTTTGAAATACATGATCTTCATTAGAACATTTGCGATGTGACAATAGTATTATAAAGTCACAGCGCTTTACTCTTTTCACACCACTGACCTCCAAATGTGAAAAAAAGTATATTTCTATTAAAAAATAATAGCCCATAATGACAAAATACAATACCATTTTTTAGGTGTTTTTTTTATTTTTTTTGGAAAATCAATCACATGTACGTTTTCAGAGCATTTGCTGGAATATTAATTATATTAATAATAATAACATAATATTAACAATAATAATTTTAATAATATTAATTATTATATAATAATATTAGTCATAATAATAATAATAATGATGATGCTGATGATGATAATGAGGATCATGATGAGATGAGGATGATGATGAGGATTATGATAATGTTAATGACGATGATAACATTAATGACAATAATAATGATAATAATAAGAATAATAATAATAGTAAAGTAAGAATTATAATGATAATGATGATGATAAATGATATACTAATTATATGATAGTAATGCTAACGATGATGATAATTACAATGATAATAATAATGATGATGTGAATGTTGTCTGTCTATCAGTGTTGGCCCTGCGGTGAGGTGGCGACTTGTCCAGGGTGTACCCCGCCTTCCGCCCGAATGCAGCTGAGATCCAGCACCCCCCGCGACCCCGAAAGGGACAAGTGGTAGAAAATGGATGGATGGACGGATGAATGATAAAATAATGATGAAAAAAAAATTTCTAAATATGGTTAAAAATAATAATAAGAAGAAACTGTAAACACCGTGTATGGTGAGAATGGTGTTCTGCTGACCTCGACTGCAGATGTTGTGGATTGGTGGAGGGAATACTTCGAATACCTCCTCATCCAACACTTCTTCCTATGAGGAAGCAGTGCCTGGGGAATCTATAGTGGGCTCGCCTATTTCTGGGGTTGAGGTTGCTGAGGTAGTTAAAAAGCTCCTCGGTGGCAAGGCCCTGGGGGTGGATGAGATCCGCCCGGAGTTCCTTGAGGCTCTGGATGCTGTGGAGCTTTCTTGGTTGACAAGACTCTGCAACATCATGTGGACATCGGTGGCGGTACCTCTGGATTGGCAGACCGGGTTGGTGGTTCCTCTCTTTAAGAAGGGGTGTGTTCCAACTATCGTGGTATCACACTCCTCAGCCTTCCCGGTAAGGTCTATTCAGGTGTACTGCAGAGGAGGCTACGCCAGATAGTCGAACATCGGATTCAGGAGGAACAGTGTGGTTTTCGTCCTGGTCGTGGAACTGTGGAACAGCTCTATACTCTCGGCAGGGTCCTTGAGGGTGCATGGGAGTTTGCCCAACCAGTCTACATGTGTTTTGTGGACTTGGAGAAGGCATTCGACCGTGTCCCTCGGGAAGTCCTGTGGGGAGTGCTCAGAGAGTATGGGGTATCGGACTGTCTGATTGTGGCGGTCCGCTCCCTGTACGACCAGTGTCAGAGCTTGGTCCGTATTGCCGGCAGTAAGTCGGACAAGTTTCCAGTGAGGGTTGGACTCCGCCAAGGCTTCCCTTTGTCACCGATTCTGTTCATAACTTTTATGGACAGAATTTCTAGTTGCATTTAGTACGTTGAGGGGATCCGGTTTGGTGGCTGCAGGATTAGGTCTCTGCTTTTTGCAGATGATGTGGTCCTGATGGCTTCATCCTGATCTTCAGCTCTCACTGGATCGGTTCGCAGCCGAGTGTGAAGCGACTGGGATGAGAATCAGCACCTCCAAGTCCGAGTCCATGGTTTTCGCCCGGAAAAGGGTGGAGTGCCATCTCCAGGTTGTGGAGGAGACCCTTCCCCAAGTGGAGAAGTTCAAGTACCTCGGAGTCTTGTTCATGAGTGAGGGAAGAGTGAATCATGAGATCGTCAGGCGGATCGGTGCGGCGTCTTCAGTAATGCGGACGCTGTATCGATCCGTTGTGGTGAAGAAGGAGCTGTGCCGGAAGGCAAAAAAGTTTACCGGTCGTTCTACGTTCCCATCCTCACCTACAGTCATGAGCTTTGAGTTATGACCGAAAGGACAAGATCACGGGTACAAGCGGCCGAAAAGAGTTTCCTCCGCCGGGAGGCGGGGCTCTCCCTAAGAGATAGGGTGAGAAGTAGAGATGTCCGATAATATCGGCCTGCCGATATTATCGGCCGAAAAATGCTTTAAAATGTAATATCGGAAATTATCTGTATCGTTTTTTTTATTATCGATATCGTTTTTTAAAATTTATTTTATTTTATTTTTTTAAATCAACATAAAAAACACAAGATACACTTACAATTAGTGCACCAACCCAAAAAACCTCCCTCCCCCATTTTCTTTCTGTTATTAATATTCTGGTTCCTACATTATATATCAATATATATCAATACAGTCTGCAAGGGATACAGTCCGTAAGCACACATGATTGTGCGTGCTGCTGGTCCACTAATAGTACTAACCTTTAACAGTTAATTTTACTTATTTTCATTAATTACTAGTTTCTATGTAACTGTTTTTATATTGTTTTACTTTCTTTTTTATTCAAGAAAATGTTTTTAATTTATTTATCTTATTTTATTTAATTAATTATTTTAAAAAGGACCTTATCTTCACCATATCTGGTTGTCCAAATTAGGCATAATAATGTGTTAATTCCACGACTGTATATATTGGTATCGGTTGATATCGGTATCGGTAATTAAGAGTTGGACAATATCGGAATATCGGATATCGGCAAATAAGCCATTATCGGACATCCCTAGTGAGAAGATCTGCCATCCGGGAGGAGCTCAAAGGAAAGCCGCTGCTCCTCCACATCGAACGCCTCCCTGGGGAGGTATTTAGGGCACGTCCGACCGGTAGGAGGCCACGGGGTAGACCCAGGACACTTTGGGAAGACTATGTCTCCCGGCTGGCCTGTGAACGCCTCGGGATCCCCCGGGAGGAACTGGACGAAGTGGCTGGGTAGAGGGAAGTCTGGGTTTCCCTGCTTAGGCTGCTGCCCTCGCGACCCGACCTTGGATAAAGAAGATAGATGGATAGATGGATGGATGGAGAATAACAATAATAACAATAATCATGATAAAATACGAATGATAAAAATAATATTGATGATTAAAATAACAAAAGTATTAAATGATGTAATAATAATAATATTAATAACAATCATAATGATGATAGAATAATAATGATATAATGACAATGTAATAATTGTAGTAAATACTAATAATAATACAATAATTATAAAATAAGAATTATGAAAACAATGATAATAATAATTAATATAACAACAAAATGATAATGATGATGTTGATAAGAATAACAATAAATGATGATGCGATGACAATAATAATAATGACGATGATGATGATAACAATAATAATAATGATAGTAAAATAAGAATTATAATGATAATGATGATAATAAATGATGTACTCATTATATGATAATAATGCTAATGATGATGATCATTATAATGATAATGATAATGATGATAATAAAATAATGATGAAAAAAACAATTGTAAAGATGATAATAATAATAATAATAATAAGAAGAAGAATAACAATAATAATAATGATGATAAAAATATGAGTAATAAAATAATATTGATGATGATATAGGGAAAATATTAAATGATGTAATATCAATAATAATATTAATAATAATGATAAAATACTAATAATTATATAATAAGAATGTAATAATAGTAGTAAATAATAACAATAATTTCAAATAAGAATTATGATTATAATGATATTAATAATTAATACAACAATAAAATGACAATAATGATGTTGATAATAACAATAATAAATGACAATAAGGATGATAATAATAATAATAATAATGATGATGATGATAAGGATAATAATAATAATAATGATGACGATGATGATGATAATCAAAATAACAATGACGATAATAAAAAATCATTATAATAATGATGGTAATAATAATACAAATACAAATAATATAAATAATATTGATAATGATGAAAATAACGAAAATATTAAATTATGTAATAATAATGATAATACTACTACTAAATAATATAATGATAATGTAATAATAGTAGTAGTAATAATAATAATAATCATAATAATAATCATAATTATAATGACAAATATAAAAAATGAATAGTGATGATGACAACAATGACAATATTAAATGATGCAACAATAATAAAAATAATAATAATAATAATAATAATAATGATAAATATAAAAAACTAATAGTGATGATGATAACAATGACAATATTAAATGATGCAATAATAATAAAAAATAATAATAATAACAATAATAATAATAACACAATAACAACAATATAATGATCATGTGATAATGTAGTACTAGCAATAAAAATAACAGTAATAATAATAATAATAATAGACTTGTCCAGGGTGTACGCTGCCTTCCGCCCGAGTGCAGCTGGGATAGGGTCCAGCACCCTCGCGACCTCGAGAGAGACAAGCGGTAGAAAATGGATGTATGGATGCATAATAATAATACAGGGTTGTCTCTTGTCACACATCCGTGGTGTCACATTCTCACAGACGTGATGCTGTATTGAGAAAATGCTATCAATACTTATGTGCAGGTAAATTATTGTGTTACTTTTTAATTTGTACATTTGCAAACACTTACAAGACAGACTTTTTAATGTTGTCATGATGGGTTGTTGGGTGTCCACATTCTATTTTTAGAAAAAAAACATGATAGTATTTAATCGAAATGTTATGTAAGAAGTGAAGCGTTGGGAGTATTTTACAGATATTTTGTATGTACTGTATGTACTGTGTATAACTTATTTGTATATAGGGTTGAAATATGTTTACAACAATTGCAAATATTAAAATTAATTTTCTTTGATTTGAAAAAGTTTGGTCTCTTCTCACGTGAACAATCTTTGTCAGGTTCTGTTAGTGGACAGTGTGGTCCCTTGTGCGCATGTGCGCAGAAAGACATGAGCAGAGGGACGTTAAATGGATCATGTCTTTCATGTCTTCTGTCCACATGTCCTCTTCCTTTATTCCTCCCGTGTCTTCATTCTTCATGTCTTCTGCTGTCTACGTGTCTTCATGTCTTCTGCTCCATAATGCACTTTAGGACTTCAATAAGATGTTGGAGTGTTTGCAAATCGTTGCTGTTCTCTTCGCCCTCAACTTTGTCTTCCCGCCGCTGCTTGCTCAGGGTAAGTGTTACAGTTATGTCATTTTGAGTATTTACTCACTGTTCATGTTACATTTATATAATTATGAATAGTTAGTCACTATCATTGTTACATTATCCCAGGCATGGAGATATATGTCCACTATTAGTGTTACATGTCTGCTAGCATGGATGTAAATGTTACATTTAAGGCGTATACAACCGTGAATATTTACAAATACCCACTATTAATATTTTCATTTATTATGACATATCCCAACCAGCTTAATTAGATGGAGAGAAAAAATGCTTTTTTATTTTGTCAAACGTGTTTAAAAGTTATTTGTTGATTTAGTGACAGCTGGCGCCCTGTCTGGCTTTTTTTTTTTTTTTTTTTTTTTTACTGCCAAACTTCACCGTCAAGCCATACGAAGTCATAATATCGCGACAAAAAAGTTAAAAAGTCGTCAAATGTTATTCATATGGTGACTAAAAAGAAAGAAAGTTCATCGTCGGAAGTGTGAAAAAAGTAACGTTTTAAACGTGTTGCGTTTAAGTACTTCCAGAAAGTGGGGAAAAAAACGGGAGTGTCGAAGTCAAGTTTTTAATAGTTTTGTATCGCGACGATGGAACACGTTAAATAATATTTCATTATCCACTAAATGGGATAATTGTTTACACTATAAACATCCGAAACGGAGTGGCTTGACAACATGGCTGTTCAATTTTAATGACGAAACAATTGACAACAATATATTCTTGTCTTGAAAAAACAATATGGTCGTTGAATAACTTGTTTATTGTTGTTGTTTTTATAGTTAAAGTTAGCAACTGACGGGCTTTTGGTTAAGAAAGTGAAAGCAAACTTGATATGAGCACTCTTGAATGTACATTTCAAGCTCCAATAGATGCATGACTTCTTTAATTAATCTATCTTACAAATATGCTTTATTGTGATTAAATCATGTATTTATCTTTCATACAAATACAACTAACATCTAATTTCATGATGTGTTCAGGCAGATGTATCTAAAGTGTAGCCTTTTGCAGCCTGCAGCTTGATTTTTCTTTTTTTTTGGCTTTATGGATTCACATTGGACCACAAAATATGAAATATAAATGTTTCTGAGTAACAGTAGTGACATTTCAAACAAATACCACTGTACTTGTTTTGTAGCAAATACAGAAAATATATTTTTTAACCTGATTTTATTTATTTGAACACTATGAAAACGCTTCAGTGTAAGTCAAGTGATGCTAAACTTGTGTATATATATTTCAATATTGATTGTTAGTGTGATATTTTGTTCAATAGTCCATCCTTTTCTTCATTTAAAATGTCAACACAGGCATGTAAAACAATGTAAACACAATTTTAAAATCACATCGAACACTTAACAATAAGCTCTTAAAGGTGAAGGTGCAAAAATAAGGAATATGTAAAGTAAATTGTTTAATTAGGTGTCAGAAAACGTGAAAATGTAAACATAGAGAAACCTGAGAACTATTTTCTGCAGGTTTAGTGCCAGGAAGTTACAGCTGTGCTCTAAAGAGTGAGCGCGGCTGAGGTGGTGTTACTACAGCCCCTTTAAAAAAAAATCCCAAAAAAGTGCCAAACTGTCCAGGTGACTTTTCCTCTTTTATACACAGTTTCCTCATTTTGACTTTCTCTTCTCACTCCATGCAAATAATCAACCGCCAGACAAGCAAACACTGTTACCGTTGCTCGGTAACCAGAGAGCGAGTGCCTTTGTTCATGCAACCAATCTTGCTACGCAACTTCCGTTTTCTTCCAACGCAGAAGAAAAAAAAGTAATCGAATATTCTATCGAAAGCATTTTTTATGGATATCGATCATATCGTAGATTGATATCGTTTTATTGCCCAATCCTACGTGGACGATTCTAAATTGGCTGACAAACGTCCAAATATGGATGAAAAAGTTAATTTAGACGGTTCAAAAATGCAGGTGTAGCGCAGAAAAGCATGCAGCAAACGGCAGGCGTGAAGAAGGGAGAAGCCATGCTAATTGTTAAACTAGGTTGAATGTGAAGTAGTGAAACAACTAAAGAACATGTGCTTTGTACAATTCAACATAATTCATGCTAATTTACTTAGACTGGTCAAATCTAGTTTATGTTGCATGCGATTACATCCGAAAACTGGAAATGATGAAATACGTTATCGTTATACATTAGCTGCAAAAGGAGGAGACTTATATAAATACATATACACTACCGTTCAAAAGTTTGGGGTCACATTGAAATGTCCTTATTTTTGAAGGAAAAGCACTGTACTTTTCAATGAAGATAACTTTAAACTAGTCTTAACTTTAAAGAAATACACTCTATACATTGCTAATGTGGTAAATGACTATTCTAGCTGCAAATGTCTGCTTTTTGGTGCAATATCTACATAGGTGTTTAGAGGCCCATTTCCAGCAACTATCACTCCAGTGTTCTAATGGTACAATGTGTTTGCTCATTGGCTCAGAAGGCTAATTGATGATTAGAAAACCCTTGTGCAATCATGTTCACACATCTGAAAACAGTTTAGCTCGTTACAGAAGCTACAAAACTGACCTTCCTTTGAGCAGATTGAGTTTCTGGAGCATCACATTTGTGGGGTCAGTTAAACGCTCCAAATGGCCAGAAAAAGAGAACTTTCATCTGAAACTCGACAGTCTATTCTTGTTCTTAGAAATGAAGGCTATTCCACAAAATTGTTTGGGTGACCCCAAACTTTTCAACGGTAGTGTACATACATTTAAGATGCATCAATTATTGATTTATCCTAGCCGCTGAATGGTAACTTTCATTGAATAATTGATAGTAAATAATCAATAATTTATGGAGGTTGGTTTTGAGATGTTTACTAAAATGATCAAATATGACAGTTTTGACATCCCTGTGTTTTTATGTTAAATAAAAACACTCAAAATGAATACTGGCAGGGACTTCACGATACCATTTGTACGCTTGTAACAGTAAATATATAAGAATATTAATTAGAGGTGGGGGAAATAATAGATTTTGAGTTGCATCGCAGTTTGGACATGTACATCGATAATCTATTCATTTATCGTCAATAAAGAAATGCAGACGGTTTGAGAATTTGGCTGATTGCAGCGTGCCATCTCACTGAGAGATTCGACCAGCTGCTTTATTTTAGGGCACTTATGTTCCAGTTTTGCACACATTTTCATTAATTTGTCAAATTAATGAACATGTTTCTAATGACAAATTACACTGTTTTTTAATGAATGCTTATTTTAGGGAAACAAAAAGAAATGTAAAACTGCATCGATATATATGTAAATTATAGATGCATCAAAAAAAATCGATTTTTATTCGAATCATAGCTCCTGAATCATAATCGTGCCCAAACATTCCTACCTCTAATATTAATGTATAATGGCCTCATGATATTATTACACAATTACCGATAAAAAAAAAAATGTTCGTACAAATTAATGGATAGCTTTGTAATCTTAGGTCAGGGTGACAAACAGATATTTAAGTATTTATAAAGAAAACATTTATGTAATATATATGTTTTTGTTGCATAATCAGATGACATGCAATGGCATGCAGTACAAGCAATTTTCTATCAAAAATGAAAGAACGAACACATTAGTTTTAAAGATGAAGTGTTTTATTGGCGCATTTTATTTCCAGGCTTGTGTGGGCCACATAAAACAATGTGGCCATAGGGCTGGGTACCGTTCACATTTGAACCGATTTCCCCGTACCTGGTAATCGGTACTGGTACTAAATTGTACCAATGCTCTGTACTTTTGTGTGTGTTGATAAATATAATTGTTTTAGATGATAGAATCAAATTTTTATTGCAACATTTATAAATGAGCTGATTATGACAACTTCTGTCTAGTTCGTATGTCTTGTTTTATTATCATTTGTAAGTATGACATTAAGTTGTAAGCCCAAGGCATGAGATGGCAGTAGTGTATAGTTATGGTGTGTGTTTTTTTTATTGTGCCCTGAAAAGTGTTAATACGTTAAGAACTGTACCTGTTACGCACCAGCTGTTTGATTGTAACGGGCATCTCACATTTGGGGGGGTTGAAATCGGCATGTAAAATCGCTAATGCTACTCAGTAGCATGTCAATAGCAAAGCCAATGTATATTAGCATCAAGCTAGTGCATTTTTGGAAAAAGTGGAGCCTTACTTTACTTAGGGTTTTTTTGAGTCAGTGAATATTGCAAGGTATTTGGTCGTTGCCACAAAAAGTACCTTATTCGGTATCCATTTCTATGTGGCGGGCCACATCTGGCCCCCGGGCCTTGAGTTTGACAGCTGTGCAATACAGTATCGTGATATAGCGATATTTTGCAATATTTTCAGGGGTGTCAAACTCATTTTAGCTCAGGGGCCGCATGGAGTAAAATCTGTGCAGCCGGACTATTAAAATCATGGCATTAAAACTAAAAAATAAAGACAACTTTAGATTGTTTTCTTTGTCTTACTTTGGCCAAAAATAGAAAAAAAACACATTATGAAAATATTACAATAAAAATATAGAAAAAATACCGGCAGCGGTAAAATGTATATCCATGAAGGAAAGAAGAAAGTGAATAAATGTTTATAACTGAATACATTTACATATGCATAAAAATGTGTTTTCTGTTGTATTATTTTTTTAATGAACTACCGTATTTTCCACACTATAAGGCGCAACTTCAATGAATGGCATATTTCAAAACTTTGTTCATATATAAGGCGCACCGGATTATAAGGCGCACCTATGCATCCATTAGATGGAGCTGCGCTAAATGGAATGTCAACAAAACAGTCAGATAGGTCAGTCAAACTTTATTAATAGATTACAAACCAGCGTTCTGACAACTCTGTTCACTCCCAAAATGAATAAACAGCTGTTTGATTATTTTCCCAGAGGTAAAGTCAGTGACGTGGTGTTTTGTTTATCTTTTGACAACAGCAAGGTATAACATGTAGTGCAACATTTATATCACATAGTGGAGGGGAACTTTTTCCAGATTCAATAAACACGTAAAAAACAGTGGTACTGTTACGGTAAATCAAACGTTAGTGCAATCACAATATAGTAACACTTGAAATAGTGCAGAGCTATAACAATATATCAATAACTCAACGTTGCTGAAACGTTAATGTCACACAACACAACACACAAAATAAACATGTAAAGCTCACTTTATGAAGTTATTCCTCATCCACGAATCCCTTAAATTCTTTTTCTTCAGTGTCCGAATTAAACACCATTGATTCGTTTATGTTAAATTCTCTCGCTGCTGCTCTATTCCCGTGTTTTACTGCGTGACTGATCGTCTTAAGTTTAAACTCTGCGTCGTAAGCCTGTCTCTTAATAGGAGCCATTTTTGGGTTAAAAGCGCTTCTTCTTCTACGGGGGAAAAAGAAGTCGCCGGCTGCTTACCGTAGAAGAAGAACTCCTTCTTCTACGGGGGAAAATGAAGTTGGCGGCTGCTTACCGTAGAAGAAGAAGAAGCACTTCTTCTTCTACGGGGGAAAAAGAAATTGGCAGCTGCACGCTTCTTCTTCTACGGGGGAAAAAGAAGTTGGCGGCTGCTTACCGTAGTTGCGAGACCTAAACTTTATGACAATGGAGTTTAGGTTTGTTGTGGCGCAATATTGGCCCATATATAAGGCGCACTGGATTATAAGGCGCACTGTCAGCTTTTGAGAAAATTGGAGGTTTGTAGGTGCGCCTTATAGTGCGGAAAATACGGTAAGTAACGTTTATGACAACCTTTTTCCAAAACACAATATAGAATATGAGATATAACAGGATAATGCATACATTTATCATTTGTTTTCAAAACACTTACAACAAATTGGGACCCCAAACATTTACTGTGGGACCCCAATTTTTTGACCTGATGGGGTCCCTGGGACCTCATTTTGAAAACTCCTAGTGCCAACACTGAGTTTGAGTTTGAGTTTGAGTTTATTTCGAACATGCAAGCATACAACATGATACATCACAATTTCCAGTTTCTCTTTTCAACATGTTCGAAAAGGAGTAGGAAGAAGCAGAGCTTATTTAATCCTACCCCTTTTCTATACATAACAGTTGCTAAAACTTTTTGTTCACTTCCTGTTCACTTTGTAGTTCAGGTTCTTCATCACGTACACAGCTACTCCTCCTCCATTTTTGTTGGTTCTGTTGATGTAGTTTAGTTCATATCCTTCCAGATCAAAATCTATTCCTTTTTTATCATCAATCCATGTTTCTGTGAAAGCAATCACCTTGAAGGGTTCGTTGATGTGTTCCAAAAAGTTCTTAATGTTGTTTTAGTTTGCATACAAGCTTCTGCTATTAAAATGAATAATTGACAATTTGTTATCACATTTAATGTTGCTATTACATTGATCATCTGTATAATAAAAACAATTACTACTGATGTGGGAGAAAAATGTTGTATCTGGATCTATATCATTTTCCAAATCCTGGTTTTTGTGATCTTTGTTGCAGACATTTTTTTAGTTCCATATTTTCTTATTCAACAATCTTTGATGTTGTTTCAATAATCTCTATAAGTGTAGGTGGATGCAATCCTGAATGTAGGTCCTCTTGTTTAGTCGTCTCTTGGAACGTAGTAGTGTCGATGCTGAATTTAGGTGCTTGTTTTCTGTCAGAGTCCATTATCATCGTTGTTGTGGCAGCTGTGTAAACTTTAAAAATTGTCCAGGTCCTTGATGTCATGGACAACAATTACTCTTGCTTCTGGACCTCCATTCAGCTTGATGTAGATTTTACAGTTGGCGCTCCAAGTTCCCTGGATTTTTCCCTGCTTCCTCAAGTCGCGTGCTTTCTTGGCGATTCCAGCATTACGTTTTGTGAGATGCTCATTCATGTACACATTTGTTCCCTTCAGCTTCTTTCCCTGTCTCAGCTGATGGAGTATTGGTGCCTGCAAAACAGCAGCAGGCGGCTGTGGCCTGCAGTCCGGTTCTAATACTAATCAAATATCATCCCGGGGGCCGTAGATAATTCATTCGCGGGCTGGATCTCACCCGCTGGCCTTGACTTTGACATCCCTGAACTACATAGTTCAGTGATCACTTAAATATAAAATATTTCCCTCTACTTCCTACTGTCTTGCTCACCGGTAATCCCGCACAGGTAGCTATACAGCCAACATGGGGCTTAAATTGCCCTCAAGTTTCCGTCGGCCCAAACGTGACTTAAAAAACATCAAAGTCATTAAAAGTTGATATTGTATCGTTAGACAAAGTATCGCAATAAGTTGCCATTTCGATATTTTTTCCCACCCCCCCCTAAGAGGCTTTGTCAACAACAACACTTTGTTTTCAACTTTGAAGCCTTTTGGCCTCCTGAAGACCTTTTGGTGGTTTCGATGTTGATGTCAAAATGTTGGCCGAACAAAGTCTACACGAGCCAGTTTAAGTCCACATGGGTTCAGGATGTGGATTTTGTGAGGATATCACTTTTACGTGTCCACATCTGCCTGAAAGGTGGACGTAACACGGCGCTTAGATCCTCATTTGGGCTGCACATTGTCTCCGCTTGCAGAAAAAACTCTCCGTCTCAGGGGTACCCCTAAGCAGGGCTGTACGCTTTGCTTTTTCACGAGTAGTACCAATGTTACTAAATGACAAAAATTAGTAACACAGAAAAAAATTAGGAGCAATATAAATGTTCTTAAGTGTCACAGTTTCATTACTAACACTCAAACAAGGTACACATGTACATACATATAAACACATTATAAGGCCTACTGTAATGCTCAATTAAAGACAGAGGATATCCCTAAACTGTACTAGCATTGTCGCTAACACCAGTCTAAGGCTGGGCCAAATGGACCAAAACTCATATCTCGATATAGTTTGGCCCATAAACTAAGCCATGTATGGAAATATCCTTTGACGTCAAGAAATATCTCCACCATGCCTTGATTAGGGATAAAAGTAGGTTTTGTGAAAGTCTACCAGCCTCTCTGTCCATGGCCACATTTGTCCACTACCAGATGCACGTGTGCTACTTTTTTTTTTTTTTTCAATACTCGTACAACCTATTTTTAGTCGCAATAAAATGCTCGCACTGTAAAGCCCGGATCCAAAGTCAGTCTTGTTTTTTTATTGGCTTGTGACTTTTTTTAGATATAAAATGAAATGTTTTAAATTGTTATTGTTGAACAATTGAACTTACAAACAACATATATTTAAGGCACTTTCAATACATTTCAATATTTTCAAATATCCACCAGGTTGAGCAATAAAATCCTTGCACAAACAAAAATGTCGGAAAAAGTAAAATAAGAGACAATACAAATAGATTTTAAAAATGGGCTTATTTAAAACAACTTCAATTCCTCAAATAAAGACAATAATTAAGTGTTTTTCTGTTAAGTTCTTGGTCAAGGGGGGGGGGGGGTGACCACAGGATGCAGAGACGAGAGACAAGGTGGAATTACAAAAATGAAAAATTTAACTAGACAAAAAGGTATAACTAAGGTCGATGGGGCAGAAGCGCACACCATGTAACCTGGACAAAATAGGTTCCTCAGAGGTCGGCAGGAGAAGAGGCCAGGGCGCACTGAGCAGGGCAAGAGTCCAACAAAATAATCCCTTTTACCTCAGGGGGGCTAGGAGATAAACACAGAAGATGTTAGGGAATTCAGGACTAAGTGGAGTTCAGGATACAATAACCGGCAAGGCCAAGCTGTCAGTGACGAGCCTAAATACTGGCGGGCTAATTGCGAGCAGGTGTACCTCAAGGTCCGCAACTCGCCGAGGACGAATCACTAAAAACACAGGTGCAGACAAAGGAGAAGGCAGGAAAACACAACTTTTTTTTTTTTACTATTTTCCAAAATTTTATTAATAATTTAAATAATTTTAAATACTTTAATAATCATGGGAAAAATTGGGTTTCACTTTAAGAAATCGACCTTTATGTATGAAAAATTTTGCTAGCAACTTAATAATATTAATAACCATTTCTAGATTGCTGTATATTTTCTATTTTTTTAGCATTTCCCAAGATTTTATTGATAATTTAAAATCATGGAAGAATTTGGGTTTTACTTTTAAGAAATCAACCTTTATGCATGAAATTTACTTTCAACATAAAATAAATAATAATTTCTTTATTGTTGTATTTTTTCTCTTTTTTTACGATTTTCCAAGATTTTGTTAATAATTTAAAATCACAGAAAAATTTAGATTTCACTTTAAGAAATCAACCTTCATGTATGAAAAATGTTGCTAGCAACTTAATAATATTAATAATAATTTCTAGATTACTGTATCTTTTCAATTTTTTACCATTTTCCAAGATTTTATTAATCATTTAAAATCATGGAAGAATTTGGGTTTCACTTTAAGAAATCAACCTTTATGTATGAAAAAAATTGGCTTGCAACATGATATTATTAGTAGTCATTTCTAGATTGATGTATCATTTCTATTTTTTTACTATTTTGCAAGATTTTATTAATGATTTAAAATCATGGAATAATTTGGGTTCCACTTAAAGAAATCCACCTTTATGTATGAAAATTACTTTCAACATAATATTATTAGTAATTTCTAGATTATTGTCTATTTTCAATTTTTTACCATTTTCCAAGATTTTATTAATAATTTAAAATCATGGAAGTATTTAGGTTTCACTTTAAGAAATCAACCTTAATGTATGAAAAATTTAGTTTGCAACATAATAATATTAATAGTAATTTCTAGATTGCTGTGTATTTTCAATTTTTTTCCATTTTCCTAATTTATATATAATTTAAAATCATGGAAGGATTTAGGTTTCACTTTAAGAAATCGACCTTTTATGTATGAAAAATGTTGCTTCCAAAATAATAATATTAATAATAATTTCTAGATTGCTGTTTTTCATAAATATGCCAAATGTAATCTCTTCAACCGTGAATCTGGACATCTCTTAATGCAAAGAATACAAATTATTAAGAGAAAAAAACTAGCATAGCATGCATGTGCTGTAAGTAAATAAGTAACGGTGGTTTTATTGCTGAAATATTATCTGTAATTTATATTGGTTTTAGCGTGTTTATTAGTAATCAATGTGAAGGATATCTTCAGTGGTTCTTATAAGGCCCTCGGAGGACAAAGTGTCAACCCCTGTGTTCAAAAGGTGTAATTAATGCCAAGAAATGACTTTTTTTGATGGTACTTGGTCTGCCTCCCGTCTTCCATGTTATGATGTTGTTGTAGAGGCGAGCTGTGAGAGAAAGCATCTGGAAACAATTTGACTCCTCAAAGCAGGAGGGGAGGAGACGGCAGAGGAGGAAGAAGTGGGGGGAGGAGAGTCAACGGCGTTTTCTTTCCGTGGGCGCTGTGATCAAGACGTCCCAGCCCACTAATGATAGTGTTGGAGCTTTGCTCTTACATTTCTCCCCTCTTATCGATTGTTGAATATGAAATGTTGTTTTTTGCCGGCCCGTGTCGAAGCTAAATATGTCCACGGCAACGTTGACGCCAAGGAACATAGAAAAATAAGCACCCTGGCTCTAAAATGAAGTGTACTTCTAGTAGGGCGGGGCGATATGGCTGAAAACTGTGTCACCATATAAGTGTTTTGTATCGGTCGATATAGGTAATATTAATATTTGTTATTACTTTTGAAAATATGGACCAGGAGAAAAATATATGAAATGGAAACATTTTTATTACAAATATAACCTTCCTCTGACTATAATCACCTCAGAAATGTCAACACAAGCATGGAAAACACTCAAAGAATGTAAACAAAATGTTAAAATCCCATTGAACTTTTAACAATAAGCTCTTAAAATGAAGGTGCAAAAATAATGTGTAAGAAATGCTTCATAAAGTGTAAGAAAATAGTGCAAAGTGTGAAAATGTAAACGTATAAGATTTCATGGGATTTAGTGATTAGGAGTGACAGATTGTTTGGTAAACGTTTAGCATGTTCTATATGTTATAGTTATTTGAATAACTCTTACCATAATATGTTACGTTAACATACCAGGCACGTTCTCAGTTGGTTATTTATGCGTCATATAACGTACACTTATTCAGCCTGTTGTTCACTATTCTTTATTTATTTTAAATTGCCTTTCAAATGTCTATTCTTGGTGTTCAATCAATCAATCAATCAATCAATGTTTATTTATATAGCCCTAAATCACAAGTGTCTCAAAGGGCTGCACAAGCCACAACAACATCCGCAGTGTTGGGTTTTATCAAATAAATTTCCCCAAAAAATGCGACTTATACTCCAGTGCGACTTATATATGTTTTTTTCCTTCTTTATTATGCATTTTCGGCCGGTGCGACTTATACTCCGGAGCGACTTATACTCCGGAGCGACTTATACTCCGAAAAATACGGTATTGATTTTTAATCGAGAATCGATTCTGAATCGAATCGTTACCTGTGGTGCCCAAAGATTCACAGCTATAGTAACGAGTGATCGATATATCCATAGATCGATTTATATTCCTCAAATTCAATTACATTGATCTGTGCTCTGCCGGTTGGCCTTCCACAAGTATCGATCTAACAGCGATTTAAAAAGTAATTCATTGATTTTATCGATACTAGAAAAGGAAACATTGGCTTTAAGAACGGCAGACTTCATATAAAGTTGTTTTTAGCATTTTTAAATGAATTAACACGTAAACTTTACGCCAGTCAGTCATCAAAACAAGTACAGCAGATACCGGAAGAAAAGCAGTTGAATGACTAATGAATAAGCCGTCATTGCTGTCCATTGTGTGAAAACAGTGAAGCTTTTGCAAAGACAGAGATGTTCTTAGTAAGTCGCTCACTGTTTGTCGGATATGTGAAACACAATAACAACACGACAAATTTGTACAACCGCCTACGGCGCCATTGGACACACGCCGACCACACCATTAAAGCAGCGTTCATGGAGAAGCACTGAAGCAACACAAAGTAAGATTTGGTTTCACTTGTTTAATATTACTGCAACGCTGTTTATTCAAATGAGAGTCGTGCACATGTTTGAATATTTGTTGACGAGTCATGTCAGAGTGTTGGCGCAAGGATGACGTCACAGGAGGTCGAATGTGATGTGAGTTGAATGAGCGCAGTCAGCGTGCTCGCTTCAAAAGAGTAGAAGTTCCTTTGTTTTTGTGTTTCAAAAGAATGCTTTAAACGAGTAAGAGCTACAAACATTGGACGGCTTCAACACCAGCAGATGTTTGAAACCTCCCAGCTTTAGAGACATAACTGCAGATCAGTTACATCATCTTGCGGATGCAAGTAAGGAGGGATATGGGACCGTCACCCACCTGCTGTTGCCCAATCACCAAGGTCTGGGACACAGTGCTTTCATCATGGGAAAGTCCAGGGTCGCACCTTTTAAAGCCTGTGACAATCACACCTATGGAACTGACAGCAGCTGTGGTGGAAGGTCAAATGGATAAGCTGAGGATAAAGCTGCAAGACTCTGTTATCTGGTCAGACAGTACCTCTGCTCTGAAATATATCAAACATGAAACGTCAAGGTTTCGCACCTGAACAGAGTCACTGAGAACCTCAAGATGTCTAATCCATCTCAGTGGAGGTATGTGCCTACCACACACAATCCGGCAGATCTTGCCTCCAGAGGTGTGTGTGTGGAATCTTTTCTAAAGAATGAAATGTGCACGTGTGGTCCCACTTTTCTCCTGCAACCAAAGGATGCTTGGCCTTTTAATCCGGATGACTTTGTAGAGTTACCGTCTGGAGACCCAGAAGTTATAAGCCAGAAGTTCCGTGGAACAAGAGAAAGGCGATGCTGTGACAAGTCTGATAAAGCGCAGCGCGTCATGGACACGTATTTTAAGAGTGATGGCCTGGATACTAAGGCTTAAGGCTTTGCCATTGCGTTTCAGGCAAGGGAAGCAAGGCAATGCCCATGTTTCTCAGTCTGCATCAAATGGAGGGAAGCGCAAATGTTCAGATTTGCCAAAGTTAACTCTCATTAAAAGAAATCAATGACAGTGACCTGGAAAATATCAAGTTCTGTCAGAGACAGAAGTACTCAGAAGAGTTTTTGCCTCTAAAGAGGAGATAATGTAAAAGTAAACACTCATATCTACTGGAATATGTTTTTTTAAGAGTTGTAGATTGGCTTAGTAAACCAGAGGAGTCTAAACACCCAACCATCTTCTGTTTCTCAAAACCCAGCCCTGTTTACCATCTGGTCTGTTTCACAAGGCGGACAGTTATGAATGCCAGAAGTGGACAAAGGTCAGGAAGAACTTCATTCCTGGAAACACCGTGATAATAATGGATGATTCTGCACCTCAAAGGGTTGGAAGGAGTATATTTAAGATTTCTCATTGTATCCCATTGGGTTGAGTTTTTTCTTGCCCTGATGTGGGATCTGAGCTGAGGATGTCGTGGTGGCTTGTGCAGCCCTTTGAGACACTTGTGGTTAAGGGCTATATAAATAAATATTGATTGATTGATTGACTCAAGCAGTCCCAGAGAAAAGGGGACAAGTACGGCAGACCCTGACAAGCACCCTCAGCAGATCTGTGACCAAAATCTGTCTTCTTCAGGAGTCTCCACAGTCCTGAAGGTTGTTTTGACTTGTTTGACTTAGACTCGATGTGAGTTTTGACTCACTTAGGACAAGTGCTGGTAACCTCTGTCCTAGACTTGACTTGAAATGACATGCTCAAGAAGATTGGCTCAAGATCTACCATGAACTTTATACTTAGGATGGACTACAGGCACCTCACAAAAAATAAAAAGAGACAACCTGATGCATTGTCTACAAAAAAACAACACCAAGGGCCCAGGAATTTGTATGATTTGTTTATGTGGGTTATGTGTTCGTAATTATTACTCAGGCATCTAAATGACCTAAAACACCTAAATGATGTAGAACAGGGATATCAAACGTACGGATCAGGCCCACGAACAGGTTGTATTCTGTTCGCTAGATAAATATGCTGAAATATTATGTATCCACTTCTAATTTCTCGTGTGATTAACGAAATGAGTCCAAATTCACAAGTTTTGTTGTACATGATGCTACATATGTACAGAATACACCACATGATGTTAGTACATCAGTGGAGGAAAACGAGTAAATTACATCAATAACATCCAGTAATTTGATTTTAATACAAATATTCATTTCATCTTCTGATAGATTAAAAATTAACACTAATGGGAGCATTTTAAAACTGTAGCGGACTCAAATCCGCCTATCATTTTGATGGAGGGGGTGGGTTGGTGGTAGCGGGGGGTGTATTTTGTAGCGTCCTGGAAGAGTTAGTGTTGCAAAGGGTTCTGGGTATTTGTTCTGTTGTGTTCTGTTGTGTTACGGTGCGGATGTTCTCCCGAAATGTGTTTGTCCTTCTTGTTTGGTGTGGATTCACAGTGTGGCGTATATTTCTAACAGTGTTAAAGTTGTTTATACGGCTACTCTCAGGGAAACCTGTATCGCTGTTGATCAAGTATGCGTTGCATTCACGTGTGTGTGCGTACAGAAGCCGCACGTATCTTGTGACTGGGCCGGCACGTTGTTAGAATGGATGAAAAGCGGACGTGACGACAGCTCGTAGAGGACGTTAAAGGCAGTGCCTTTAAGGCACGCCCCCAAGACTGTGGTCCGGGTGGACTACGAGATATAATGACTGATGAACACCTTCGTTCGATAATGAAGGTTGCCTCAGCTCAAAGCCTGAGCCCTGACATTAATGAACTAGCATCCAAGAAAAGATGCCAGGTATCTGTCTTGGGCACATCAGATTAGATCAGTGTGTTGCAAACTGAGCAGTTTAAAGTCCTGAATGGTTGGTTTATTCATTATTTTATTTTAAAATGTATTAGCCTGTGGAAAAAGCTAATGTTGATATTTACCTCAGAAGGCTGCAAATAGAAAAGAGGCATTCAATTTTTATTTAAATTGTATTTGATATGCCATTGATATTTTTTAATTATTATTATTATTTGAAACTTGATTTTGCATGTCACTATAAAGTTATATAAGCCTTGCTTGTTCAATATTAAATGCAAAACTTGTTTGGGTCCCTATTAAAAGGTTAATTTGTTCAACCTTGGCCCGCGGCTTTGTTCAGTTTTAAATTTTGGCCCACTCTGTATTTGATTTTGACACCCCTGATCTAAATGATCCAAACAACTAAAAGGTCTAAAACATTTCAATGATCTAAATGTTATGAAACATTGAAACACCTAAAAATATTTAGATTGCATAAATATATAAAAGATTTAAAAGATCTAAAACATTACATGAATAATCAGTTCACCTCAATGTGAACAAAAGCCTGCATTTAGTGATTTTAACTGCGTAAATTCATAAAAACCATCCACTAATGAACTTCTTCATGATAAAGTCCATCTAGTCCAGGGGTGGGGAACCTATGGCTCTCGAGCCAGATGTGGCTCTTTTGATGACTGCATCTGGCTCTCAGATAAATCTTAGCTGACATTGCTTAACACGATAAGTAATGAATAATTCCGCTGGTAATCACAGTGTTAAAAATAACGTACAAAATGTAAAACATTCTCATGCATTTTAATCCATCCATCCGTTTTCTACCACACCTGTTCAAGAAGTCGCATTAATGGTAAGAAGTATTGTATTTATTATTGGTTAGCTTCAGAATAACAATGTTATTAAAAAGAATAAGAGACTTATTGTACTCTAAAAATGTTGGTCTTACTTAAAAATGCACGCATTTAGTTGTATTCAGTGTTAAAAAATATTATATGGCTCTCGCGAAAATACATTTTAAAATATTTGACTTTCATGGCTCTCTCAGCCAAAAAGGTTCCCGACCCCTGATCTGGGATGATTATTAATGCGCTTTATGTAAATAATGAATTCATTAATGCACAGGAAGTGAGGCCTCCCACCCCCCACCCCCGAGAGTCTGCAGCGTATATGAGGAATGCAGGAAGTGGCATGTTAGCGTAGCTTCTCTGGTGCTTCTTTGGGTCCACGTGTGTGTGTGTGTGTGTGTGTGCGTGTGTGTGTGTGTGTGTGTGTGTGTGTGTGTGTGTGTGTGTGTGTGTGTGTGTGTGTGTGTGTGTGTGTGTGTGTGTGTGTGGGTGCGCGTGCGTGTGCGAGTGTGTGTTTTGCCATATGGATAAAATCACATATTTTTTTAGAAAAAGGTCCATGACCATCCTCAAAAACAATTTTTAAATATTTTCCTATTTTTTGTCATTTATTTTTAACAGCTCCGATGTCAACAAAGAAAGTGATTGATGTATAAATGCTTTTTTTATACATTTAATTCATAAGCTGTAAATTATAAATATAATAGCTGAAATGACGCTCACTCATGAGTTTACAGTGAATCTGTTTACAATTCAATCCCACAATAAAATGTTATTGACCACGTTTCCATGCGCACAATATGAATATTGATATTCAAAATGTGTTGGTATCACCAAGCAATAAGAATATTTATGTTTACATGGTTGTCCGCTTACTCCCAAGGTTTGTCTGTTTGTGACATGAAAAGCATTGTGTGTATACATATTGTCAAATATCGTGTGTACAAAAGCGTCTTGTTTAACTTTTTCACATGTTGATGAATAATTTAGTATTGATAGATAACATGTCCATCATAGTATTAAAGTATTAAAGGATTTTTATTGGTTTTCTCCTCACCAAACAAATGTAAATATTTACAGTATGCCAAGTTGGAGTAAACAAATCCCACAATGCTTTGCCATATGAGCAGTGATCATGCAGAATAACTGCCTCATGTATACCTTTATATCAGCTAATATTGGATTGGTACATATTTCAGAGGTCCCATTTCACTTTTTATCAACCCCAATCTGAAGAAGGTGTTTACATGTTTAGAAAATGTTCACAATATTACCCGTAAATTCCAGACTATAAACCGCTACTTTTTTCTTACGCTTTGCACCCTGCAGTTTATGAAGCGGTGCGGCTAATTTATGGATTTTTCGTTGCTATAGGCCACAAAAGCAAATAGTTTTCATTGAACACAAGCAGAGACGTTGAAAAGGTGTGTTATTGTTTGTGCTCTGGCGCCATTTTTTGGACGAGTTCACTCAGTGCAGGTGCAGTGCTTTAAACCGGGAGTACAAAGCCGTTCCGTCTTCCAGTCGTCCATAGCGGTTCTACTCGTATGGATTCTTCATTCATCACTCCGAGCAACGTTTGTGAGTTTTACAGTATAACTAAAACAATTTTTACTTACTAGTAGTGTTTTCATGCATATTTGTACATTCGTATCGTAATGTAATCAAGCTAGCGTTGTTAGCATTAGCTAATATGTTAACACGTTTACGAATGTCTGTGCTAGTAATATTAACTTTCAACTGCATTCTTTTTGTATTGTTCTAGTTTCACAAATTCCCCAGTAAATTCACCAAAACGTCACTGTGGAGTTATTGAGTCTGTTTAGCTGATTGGAGAGCTAGCTTCTGCAGCTAGTGGGTCCATGACGATGACTCCTGTTTTGTTTGATCAGCCGTTTTACTGCCGTGTTACAGACACTGTTTGGAAACAATTATGGTACATTTACTAAAATGCTAAAAGTTTCTGTGTAAATAACTCATTTCACAACGTATATACTGTATCTGTGACTTATACTCTGGTGCCACTAATATTTGGAAATTGTTTTTTTTCTTCTAAAATTTAGTAGGTGCGGCTTATATTCGGGTGCGCTCTATAGAAGTATTTTATTTTAGTTAATATTATAAATCAACAGATTATTGGCGTCGATCTTTGGCATTTTGACGTATATTGGTATCGGCCTACTACATCAGAACTCCATCAGCAGATACAATAGATACACATATGATACAAGTATTGAGTGAGTAGATGGCGAGTTATTGTGATGTAGAGAAATGTCATATTTTTACCAATTTTCCCAGGAGATTGCTCATATTTTTAAACATAATAAACAAATGTTAATGCTCCTCTTAGACACACTTAATAGAGGTGTTTGTGAAATCCCCTGATGTCGTTCAGCTGCTAAATTAACCTCAACATTAGCGCCGCATAAAACATTATGTCGCTAATGGTCCCACATTTACTGAAAAAAACAACCTTAAATCTTCTCCAGCTGTTTACTAACATATACTAGTGATGTTTAAAGGGCAACTGCACTCTTTTGGGAATTGTACCTATCACAATCATTATGAGGGACAAGAATACAAAAGGTTTTTGTTTTTTTCGCTTTCTAACATACAAATCGGCTCGTTCTAGGTAGCTAGCAATGCAGCTAATCAATTCTACCTCTAAATCACATTAAAAACGCATTAAAAAAACATCAACAAAACTTAATTTACGTTCCGTAACCTGTATAATAAAGTTAAAGGCCTACTGAAATGATTTTTTTTTATTTAAACGGGAATAGCAGATCCATTCTATGTGTCATACTTGATCATTTCGCGATATTGCCATATTTTTGCTGAAAGGATTTAGTAGAGAAAATCGACGATAAAGTTCGCAACTTTTGCTCGCTGATAAAAAAAAGCCTTGCCTGTACCGGAAGTAGCGTGACGTCCCAGGAGCTAGTATTCCTCACAATTCCCCATTGTTTACAATGGAGCGAGAGAGATTCTGACCGAGAAAGTGACGATTACCCCATTAATTTGAGCGAGGATGAAAGATTCGTAGATGAGGAACGTTACAGTGAAGGACTTGAGAGGCAGTGATGGACGTATCTTTTTTCGCTCTGACCATAACTTAGGTACAAGCTGGCTCATTGGATTCCACACTCTCCTTTTTCTATTGTGTATCACGGATTTGTATTTTAAACCACCTCGGATACTATATCCTCTTGAAAATGAGAGTCGAGAACGCGAAATGGACATTCAGTGCCTTTTATCTCCACGACAATACATCGGCGAAATGCTGTAGCTACGAGCTAACGTGATAGCATCGTGCTTTAACTGCATATAGAAACAAAAAAAATAAACCCCTGACTGGAAGGATAGATAGAAAATCAACAATACTATTAAACCGTGGACATGTAAATACACGGTTAATGCTTTCCAGGCTGGCGAAGGTTAACAATGCTGTGCTAACGACGCCATTGAAGCTAACTTAGCAACCGGACCGCACAGAGCTACGCTAAAAACATTAGCTCTCCACCTACGCCAGCCAGCCCTCATCTGCTCATCAACACCCGTGCTCACCTGCGTTCCAGCGATCAGCAGAAGGACGAAGGACTTCACCCGATGCGTTTGGCGGCCCGGAGACGTAGGAAGTCAAGGTGAGGTCGGCGGCTAGCGCGTCTGCTCTCCAACAAAGTCCTCCTGGTTGTGTTGCTGTAGTCCGCTGCTAATACACCGATCCCACCTACAACTGTCTTCTTTGCAGCCTTCATTGTTCATTAAACAAATTGCAAAAGATGTCCAGAATACTGTGGAATTATGAAATGAAAACAGAGCTTTTTGTATAGGATTCTACGGGTTACCATAACTTCCGTTAAACTGACTTCGTCACGCGCATACGTCATCATACATTTCAGCCGGATATTTCCCGGGAAACTTTAAATGTCACTTTATAAGTTAACCCGGCCGTATTGGCATGTGTTGCAATGTTAAGATTTCATCATTGATATATAAACTATCAGACTGCGTGGTCGGTAGTAGTGGGTTTCAGTAGGCCTTTAAAGTTAAAGTACCCATGATTGTCACACAGGTGTGGCGAAATTATTCTCTGCATTTGACCCATCACCCTTGATCACCCCCTGGGAGGTGAGGGGAGCAGTGAGCAGCAGCGGTGGCCGCGCCCGGGAATCATTTTGGGTGATATAACCCCCAATTCCAACTCTTGATGCTGAGTGCCAAGCAAGGAGGTAATGGGTCCCATTTTTATAGTCTTTGGTATGACTCAGCCGGGGTTTGAACTCACAACCTACCAATCTCAGGGCGGACACTCTAACCACTAGGCCACTGAGCAGGATAACCAAGCTGTAACAACATTGTTATTGTAAGAGCAAACACTGAGGAACTGTTTTTCTAGCGTTGTAACATATCGGTGTGCTTTGGTATTAGCTGTAAAAGCTAACCACGGCGAGAGATAAGCTAGCTTCTACGACAACACAAAACGCTTTTGAGTTTGTAATGCACAACACTGCCATACGAGACCAATTTGTACTAACTGAAAAACATGAACAATCATATTACAGTATCTGTAAAGTATTATATCATGTTTTGTTTGTACTCAGCTAGCCAGAGAGCATATGTACTGTAGTTGTAATAACACGCATGACGTGCTGCGTGTATCATGATCGATATTAAAGTGATTCACTCGATGGACAGTTGTTTGTCTGGTCCAGCTGGTCGGGGGTGTGTCCTGTTATTTTTGGGTTAGCAATCAATTTATGTCGAAATAGCTTGTCTCCAATTTTCATATTTATAGAGTCAAAATCGCTTTCATCCCCCTCTCCCGGCTTCCGTCTGCTCCGAAGTTTCACACTTTCCTTCGTGCTTGCTTCTACATTCAGCTTTAAAAGTATAAGGTTACAAATCCTCATTTGTCCAAAATGTTTTGTTTTCGTTGTCTGTTACCAAGTCTGCCATGATTAGAACACACATGCGTGTTTGGTTCCGAAAGTAGGAACGCACGTTGCCAGAAGACAGACGTGCGTTGTTATGGAAACAGAAATCAATGCACGAAAGAAATCAGTCCCAGAAGTGATTAAAATGATCAAAATATGGTAAATATTGTACATATTACATTTTGTTATGAAGGTGTCTGTTACTACATTATACAGTAAATATACTTTCAGTGTGTATATAAAACATATTACATATTGTTGTGAAGATGTCTGTTACTGCATCAGTATTTCCCACACATTCATTTATTTGTGGCGGCCCGCCACGAAAGAATTACGTCCTCCACAAATATATATATATATATATATATATATTTATCTATTTTTATTTATTTTTTTGTCCTGTCCAGCTTCTCAGGCAAATCATATAGTTGATGTAGATGCCCATATCGGCTGTTCAGAATTACTTTACAAAAGAGAAGTGTAGGATACTTCTTTTGTTGCCTTATTTGTATTTGACTTTATTAAATGTATTTATATTATCATTTGGTGCAGCCGGGCCGGAGCAGGAGGGGATAGAAAGAGAGAGAAAAAGAAGACAGAGGGGGAAATTGTGGGGACAAGAGGGGGATTAGACAGAGAGACAAAAACAACAACAGCAAACACAACAACAACAACAATAGAGCAACATCAGCAAATACGACATGTACAAATATGATGGTAAAAGTAATAGCAAATAAGCAGTTAGCGGAAATAAAAAACAATACAGAAATGACAATGAGCATTATTACACTACAAATGGAGCAATACAAATACCAATAGAAATAGCGCTATTGATAATGAACAATACCAATACTTTACCTTTATTATCAACAATACAGTTGTTCAAATGCAACAATACATATACCTGTACGTAATGATAACTTGAGATACGAAAGAATGCAGAAAAATGGAGGGGAAGAAAGAGAAGCAACCTACATTAACCTTGTAGATTGTTATAGTAACAATAGGTTAAGCTTTGTCAGTGTGCCATGTGTTACCCAGTTTACCCTAGGGCAACAACGTTAATATATGTTTGATGAAACGTGATTATGTGCATGAGTGTATGTATGCATATGTACTTGTATATGTACAGAATGTGTATATGTGTTTGTACAGTGAGTGTATATGTACAGTATGTGTATATGTATGTTTGTACAGTGAATGAATGTATATGTACAGTATGTGTATGTTTGTATGATGAACGTGCGTGCGGATGTACGAACTTTGAGTATGTACTATGCACTAATTAAAGGGGCAGAGCTTTAAGAGACATTTTAGCTTTTATATTTTATAAGATATATTTTTTGTAAGAACCACAATTAATAAATATATTTCAGTGAATAACTTATTGTTCAAATCTGTATATAAATATGTACATAAAGTGTTGTAATTATATTGTAAAATGGATGGATGAATGGATGGACGTTTAAAACAAAACTGTTATTATTAATTAGTAAGTATACATTTTTTGAGCCTTTTTAGAGAAAATCATATCATTGTAGTAAATTATGCAAATTACTCGATGATGTCATGGAGACCACGCCCATAGCCACGCCCTCACCGCCACAGTTATCTTGGCAGTTTATGGGAAACACTGCTGCATTATATATACAGGCCTGTATACTTGCAGTCTGTATATAAAAAATATTACATATTGTTATGAAGGTGTGTGTTACTACATTATATATATACTTACAGTGTGTATATAAAACATATTACATATTGTTGTGACGGTGTCTGCTACAACATTATATATATACTTGCAGTGTGTATATAAAACATATTACATATTGTTATGAAGGTGTTTGTTACTACAGTATATGCTGTACATACTTGCAGTGTGTATACAAAACATATTACATATTGATATGCTTGCAGTGTGTATACAAAACATACTACATATTGTTATGAAGGTGTCTGTTACTACAGTATATATATACTTGCAGTGTGTGTATAAAACATACTACATATTGTTATGAAGGTTTCTGTTACTACATTATATATATATTTGCAGTGTGTATATAAAACATATTACATATTGTTATGAAGGTGTTTGTTACTACATTATATATATACTTGCAGTGTGTATATAAAACATATTACATATTGTTATAAACGTGTCTGTTACTACATTATATATATATATATATATATATATATATATATATATATATATATATATATATATATATATATATATATATACTTACAGTGTGTATATAAAACATAAGGCTGAAACGACGCGTCGACGTAGTCGACGTCATCGGTTACGTAAATACGTCGACGCCGTTTTTGTGCGTCGACGCGTCGCATATTTACGTCACACTACCGTCATGGCGGACCGCAAAGCAGACGATCAAAGCAGACGATGCGAGCGGTGCGAGCGAGGGGGGAAAAGCATGCCAAAAGTGGTCAAAAGTGTGGGAGTATTTCAATAAACGGCCTAATAATGTTGTTGTATGCACACTGTGTCGAGCGGAAATGGCCTATCATAGCAGCACAACGGCTATGAACGAACATTTGAAAAGAAAACCATCAACTAGTCAATCGTCCGCGCGAGCATACGTTGTCATCATTACACAAAAACATGAATGTGTCATTTGTATCTGCTAGGGGTATAACGGTACGTGTTTTGTATTGAACCGTTTCGGTACGGGGCTTTCGGTTCGGCACGGGGGTGTACCGAACGAGTTTCTAAGCTAAAGCTAACTTTAGCTGCTAAAGTCATAACAAGCTGCTTCGCTCTTCTGCCTCTGTCTCAGCACGCAGCATTGTCCCACCCACACAACCATCTGATTGGTACACACAAAGCATTATCAGCCAATCAGCAGTGTGTATTCAGAGCGCATGTAGTCAGCGCTTCAGCGTGGAGCAGATAGGTGTTTAGCAGGTGAGCATCATGCAGCGGACTCTCCCCAAATGATAATAAACACCTCCCAGTCAACTACTAGTAACATCACTATGAGCCCGTTGACCTTCTAGAAATATAAACTGCAGCTCAGCTCACTCGCAGTCCTGGCTTGAGGTGAAGGCTAATTACCTCTCAGTTCCAGCCACATCGACCCCTTCTGAGCGCCTATTTTCAGCTGCTGGGAATATTGTAAACAAGAAAAGAACCAAACATGTACACATGCTAACCTTTCTTCATTACAACTGTTAGTCACTCACTGGAATGAGTAGAATTGGTTATTGTGTACTGTGTTGGACTGGATGTTTATTTTGCACATTTTAAAAGCAATACTTAATGTTTACAGTGCTCCAGAATATTTAGATTGGCACTTTTTTGTATTGGATGTTTATCTTTATTTTTGCACATTTTAGCAAATAAGCAATACTTTCACTTTTGTTGAAATGTTTACACTGTTGTTACAGAATATTTTGTTTTGCACTTTTTTTGTACTGGATGTTTATCTTTATTTTTGCACATTTTAAAGTAAAATAAGCAATACTTTTACTTTTGAAATGCTTATACTATTGCAGAATATTAAGATTTGCACTGGATGTTGACTTTTATATTTGCACATTAAAAAGCAAATAAGCTACTTTTAATTTTGTTAAATGTTAAAAGTTTTAAATGTTTACATTGTTACAGAATATTTAGTCATGTTGTTGTCAATGTTGACTGAGTGGCCATACTTCTTTTTTTTGTAAATAAAAGCCATGCCTTTTGAAAAAACGGGCCTACATTTATTTTTTCATCTTCATTTTGAATAAAAAAATTATCGGTAAAAGGAAAAATAATCTATAGATTAATCGAAAAAATAATCTATAGATTAACCGATTAATCGAAAAAAATAATCTATAGATTAATCAATAGAAAAATAATCGTTAGCTGCAGCCTTAATAAAACATATTACATAGTGTTGTGAAGGTGTCTGTTACTACATTATATACGTATATATATACTTGCAGTGTGTATATAAAACATTTTACATATTGTTATGAAGGTGTCTGTCACTACATTATATATGTATACTTTCAGTGTGTATGTTGTACATATTACATATTGTTATGAAGGTGTCTGTTACTACATTATATATATACTTGCAGTGCGTATATAAAACATATTACATATTGTTATGAAGGTGTCTGTTACTACATTATATATATACTTACAGTGTGTGTATAAAACATGTTACATATTGTTATGATGGTATCTGTTACTACATTATATATGGACAGTGTGTATATAAAACGTTGATGGAGGGTTTTGAAGTTGTTTTACAGGCTTTGAAGGCTACAACGGTGACTCTCATTAGCTGCATCTTTCAACATTTTTTTATCATCTTTAAAGTCGTTAAAAAAAAAAGACGTGTTTTTTTTTCTCTCGTGATGATTGTGAACGATAGGCAAAATTCCAAAAAAAGGGCAGTTCCTCTTTCAATAACCTTAACTGTAAATTAATATTGACTCTAATCATCTGTTGTTGGCCTCCTTGACTACTAATAATTGGTATCGGCCCTGGAAAAAAACGTATCGCTAGTTAAAATAGGAGTATAGTGTGCATGGTAACATGATAAATGTTCAATCTCATATGCTGGGATGAAGGTGAATGTTTTACAGCTATTATTAATACCCTTGAAGGAGTTCATTATAAACATATTCCGCACAGAGAAACATCCAAGCACAGCCTTTAAAAATGAAGTCCCTGATGTGAAAGAAGAAAAGTGACTGTTTCCTATTTGATTCAAAGAATGAAAGGCAGGCAGCCTTGCAGTGTGAGGTCGGCCTTCATTCCATAGACTGTGAATGAAACGCCGCCACTGAAGGGCTTCGCTTGTGTACGCTCAAGCACAATGAGCCCGGTGCTCATTACTTGCTCTTGTGTACGCTCGAGCACAATGAGTTCATTAACAGCCTCGTTAGAGCACTCGTAATTGTACGTGACTGAATGCCACCCCCCCCCCCCCCCCCATCGTCAAATATTTATGTCACCTTCAGTTGTTTGAGCAAGCAGTTCCTTTAGTTTTAAACAAAAGTGAGGCTTTAACATTGTTGAGTGGCGTGTTTACATTCTGTAGATCGACAAAGCAACACCTCAAAGACATGTTATTATAATGAATCAAAAAACATTCATTAAGAGACATTTTATAGATGCAGAGCTGCATACAATTCTAATAAGTAATATATCCCAGTTATTAGAATTGTATGCAGCTCTGCATCTATAATGTACAAGTAGTATAAAAGTATTTCGAGTAATTTGATGCTTTCCATGCAGGGTCAATTGGGACTGAATGAAGTCAAAATTACTTAAATGTACTAAGGTTGTCCCGATACCAATATTTTAAAATGTATTTCGATACTTTTCTAAATAAAGGGGACCAAAAAAATTGCATTATTGGCTTTTTTTTTAACCAAAAATGTTACGGTACATTTAATATATGTTTCTTATTGCAATAAATGAAATTGTGAACATACTAAACAACTTGTCTTTTAGTAGTAAGTAAGCAAACAAAGGCTCCTAATTTGTCTGCTGACGTATGCAGTAACATATTGTGTCATTTCTTCATTTTGTCAGAATTATAAAGGACAAGCTGTAAAAAAGGATTATTAATCCACTTGTTCATTTACTGTTAATATCTGCTTATTTTCCGTTTCAACATGTTCTATCTACACTTCTGTTAAAAAGTAATAATAACTTATTCTTCTGTTGTTTGGATACTTTACATTAGTTTTGGATGATACCACAAATTTAGGTATCGATCCGATACCAAGTAGTTACAGGATCATACATCGATCATATTCAAAGTCCTCATGTGTCCAGGGACGTATTTCCTGAGTTTATAAACATAATATGAATTTTTAAAAAAGGAAAAAATATTTTGTGATGATAAAAAATATCGATGTAATCATAGTAGTATCGACTCGATACGCTCTTGTACTTGATACCATTACAGTAGATATCAGGTGTAGGTCTACCCATGGCATTTGTTTACATTCAGGAATGGCGTCATTAGCTGTGACGCTGGTGAGCTGTGGTGTGTAGTGAAGCATGTTTAGCTATTCCTCGTCCTGCAGGGATGATACTTGTAAGAAACGTACTTTATTTGTCACCATGGATGCGAGGATTAGTGATTTAGAAGTAGCTAAAACACTGCCGACTGCGGATGGATTTTAGCTGCGAACTAGCTAGCCATGTCTTAAAGCACCTCTTCCTAAGGGCGTTTCAGTGTTATAACTTCACCTTTATCTTTGGTTTTTAGGCCAAAACGCGTGGGTTCTGCCTTTTCTGTCTACACACTGTGTCTGCTTTTAAGTACTCCTTGATTGTGCGCTGCTGAACATGCTCCTCTGCTCGTAAAACCAGCAACGTCATGACGTGAAGACGCACCATCATGCCCGTTAAAAAAAAGAAAGAAAGAGTATAGTACCGTTTTTGATTCATTAGTACCGCGATACTATACTAGTACCGGTATACCGTACAACCCTTGTCATTACGTAATTACATTTTTTATTAAATAAATAAATCTGTTATTAAATGTGTCATTCATTTTATGTAAAGTTATATTTATTTAGTTCACTGTTTAATTAATTATTTTTTTCACATTTTATTTATTTATACAACAATTTCATTAATTATTTAATGTTCTAATTCATTAGTTAATGTTTTAATTAACTATCTCACGAAATGTATTATTTCAGCATTTAATTATTTTTATTACATTTCTTTTTATTTATATTTATTATTTAATTAATGAACCTCTGTGGCAGCTTCATGAATTGATTTTATCTTTCAAAGTCAATGGTTGGGTAATTAAATAATTAAGTTATTAATGAATTAAATCATGACATAATAAAAAACTGTGAATAGGAAATAAATAGTAAAATAAATAAATAAATTGTGAAATAATTAATTAAGACATAGAATAACTAAATACGTTGTGAAATAAATACTTAAATTGTGAAATAATTAATTTATTTGTTAAATAAGTAAACATAATTTTGTATTAAATTGATTGATGACACATTTATTGTATATATTTTATTGAAATTGTAATTAATTATTGACTATTAGTAATTATTTGAAGATGCATTTCTGTCCTATTTGACCCTGCATAGATTGTACAATCATACAGTGAAATAAACCATGTCATAAATGCTCCAATTCAAACCAAAATACTTTTTATTCAATGTCGTTAGTGCTGGATTTTGCCATTTAAACAATACTTTTTGACTTATTCAAGATTTGTTTTCAGGCAATGATGTAATTTTCACACATTGTAAGCATATTTGTACTGTATTATCCTGTTTTTGCTCCTATTTTTTTGTTTGTATTCTTTTATTTCATTGTTTTAAGGTCAACAATCAAATAAACACAACATTAAGATAAGTAATTAAAAAAACATGAATGAATAGGAGCAGAAAGAAGTAAAAACTTGTAGTATCTGCCCCATCTTCACACAGCTGATGTTCAACTCAGGAGACCATTTTGGCAATTTTTTTTAAATTCCTGACATTAGGGCTGCAACTAACGATTAATTTGATAATCGATTAATCTGTCGATTATTACTTCGATTTATCCATAAATAATCGGATAAAAGAGACAAACTACATTTCTATCCTATCCAGTATATAATTGAAAAAAAACAGCATACTGGCACCATTCTTATTTTGATTATTGTTTCTCAGCTGTTTGTAAATGTTGCAGTTTATAAATAAAGGTTTATTAAAAAATAATAATAATAATAAAATAAACTGCGCATGCGCATAGCATAGATCCAACGAATCGATGACTAAATTAATCGGCAACTATTTTAATAATCGATTTCAATCGATTTAATCGATTAGTTGTTGCAGCCCTACCTGACATACGTATTGTATAACAAACAACAACAAATCATATATTTTCATTATTATTATTATCATATATTTTGTTGTTGTCACAAATAAATAATTGTAGCTGTATGTAAAAACGGCGCCACTGAAGTGGCAGCAGGTTGCAGCAACTCTGTACTTGTTTATATCCTCCTGTGTGTTCTTTATTTTTTCCCTCTATTTTTATGTCTTTTTACCTTATTTTTGTGGACTTTTTTAATATTCACCGTTACACCATTGCTGGGGTAAATAAAGTCCATCCTTGTACTTGTACTGCAGTTTTTGCAGTATTCAACAGATTGAAAAGCAAATTGCACACTTTGATTGCCTCCCACATTTCTGGGATGCCTGATTCGACCACATTCTGGCTGTACAATAGTTGTATTAGAAACATCTCCTGAAAGAGGCCAGTGTGCTCGTTCTCTGTGGACGCAAATCACGTCAAGTGGACATCTGCTCCTCCTCACGGCATCAAAGACCGGACCTGCTGATGGACTCCAGAAAGCCGCATTTCAAGCACACAAGTGTTCTTATCCGCACGGACTCCCTGATAAGGATGTGTGATGCTTTTCATCAAACACATGCGTGGCTTTTTTTTTAAAAAGTCTGCTTGCTTCAAGTGCAAAATACACCAGTCCTTTTACTGTAATTAAAAAAAGTTGATTCACATCCAAATCGGGATTCTTATTCATCCCAATTCTAAATCAATTTAAAAATGTTATATATACCGTATTGTCCGGACCATAGGGCACAACGGATTATAAAGCGCACTGCCGATGAGCGGGTCTAGTCAGGTCTATTTTCATACAAAAGGTGCACCGGATTATAAGGCGCATTCAAGGGGTCATATTAATATTTTTTTTTCTAAATGTAAAACTTCCTTGTGGTCTACACATAACATGTAATGGTGGTTCTTTGGTGAAAGTGTTGCATAGATTATGTTTTACAGATCATCGTCAAGCAGCTTTCTGACAGTCGCCTCAGAATGCGCCGTTTTGTGAGCGGTCTTATTTACGTGGCTCACCTTCAGCAGCGTCTTTTCTCCGTCATCTTTGTTGTAGCGGTGAAGAGTGCAAGGACGGGAGTGGGAGAAGTGTCAAAAGATTGAGCTAACTGTTTTAATGACATTCAGACTTTACTTAAATCAATAACGGGGCAGCATCTCCTCTTCCGTGGCTCACCAGTGCAACAACAACAACGCCGGAAATGTGTCCCGTGAAAAACCGTCCGACCGGAACTCTCTAATAACTAAAGTTCCTTGGGTGAATAATGGAAACTGGCGAGTTTACTGACAGACATAAATAAGAACTTTACACTACTTTGTATTAGAAATGGCGACAGCAGAGGATGAATGTCCCATAACAAGAAGATAGACAAAAAGAAGAAGCTAATCGACTACGGTGTCAACACGGACTACAAAGGCGGGCGCGCGCAAATTTTCAGGACGCATGCAAATCCCAAATACAGATCAGCAGTTACCATAAGGTAAGAAAAGTTGCTTTTGCATATTATCGCAAAGAAGATAATATGTCTTTCCTTATACACACACCATAATATCAATCAATCAATCAATGTTTATTTATATAGCCCTAAATCACAAGTGTCTCAAAGGGCTGCACAAGCCACAACGACATCTTCGGTTCAGATCCCACATCAGGGCAAGGAAAAACTCAACCCAATGGGACAATGAGAAACCTTGGAGAGGACCGCAGATGTGGGGACCCCCCCTCCCCCCTAGGGCGATCGGTGCAATGGACGACGAGTGGATCTAGCATAATATTTTGAGAGTCCAGTTCATAGTGGATCTAACATAATAGTGAGAGTCCAGTCCATAGTGGGGCCAGCAGAAGACCATCCCGAGCGGAGACAGGTCAGCAGCGCAGAGATGTCCCCAACCGATGCACAGGCGAGCGGTCCACCCAGGGTCCCGACTTTGGACAGCCAGCATTTCTCCCGTGGCCACCGAACCCGTGTGGCTGTAAACGCATCACTGGCTAAGCGCCATATGTGCATGTGTTGGCGCAAGTGAGAAAGAGCGAGCGGCTGCTGTTGATACAACAAAGTTGCTTTTGGTCTGGTTTGCACTGCAGAAAATGACCACTTTTGCTAGATATCATTTTTTTTACTAATGTTTTGGTGATGTGTTTATGGCCGACAATAAAGAGTTTTGCTCAGTAAAGTGATCGATGAAATTCATGTCCTCAAAGCGTCTCGACAGACGTTACAATATTTGAACAATGATGACGAAAACTGTTTTCTCTGTCGTGTCCGTGTGTCGAAAATTGTTATGCGCTTATTTTTTTATTTGATTTTGTGCGTGGCATAGATGTGCCGTGCGCAGAGGACGCTTGAGCAGTGCGCAATTGCACAGGCGCGCACCTCAGAGGGAACGTTGGTCTACACGTATCTCTTATGTGTGACTGCCATCTACTGGTCACACTTATCATTTCACAATGTACCAAATTAAAATAGCTTCGAGGTCGGTAAGCACAACCAAAATGATTCCGTACATTAGGCGCACCGGATTATAAGGCGCACTGTCGAGTTTTGAGAAAATGAAAGGATTTTAAACGCGCCTTATAGTCAGAAAAATACTGTATATAAGAATACATTTTTAAAAAGACGTGTTTAGGCCATCTCCATGAAACCAGAAGGAGCTTTTCTAACCTGTTTCGAAAAAGTTGTATTATAATTATTGAACCAAATAATACATTGTCAGAATAGATTTTGAATCGAGAATTGTGTTGAATCGAATCGTCAGCCTAGGAATCGGAGTCGGATGGAATTGTTAGGTGACCTGTACAAGAAAATAAAAAGTACATTGTTTTTACTGACGCTTTATTAGAACAAAAAAACCCTGATAACATAAATAAAGCTTTTAAATGACTTTTTTATATGATTGAGGGAAATATGTAAAATGCAAAACATTTAGTACTTGTAGTAGTATAGTTTATTAACTTGTAATAATGTAGTTGTAGTAGTGTACTTGTAGTTGTAGTACTTATATTAGAGTACCTGTAGTTGTTTTGTACTTGTAGTAGTTATATTGTAGTTTCTTGTAGTTGTAGTACGTGTAATAGTGTACATGCAGTTTATTGTATTTGTATTACATGTGGTATTGTAGTTTGTTGTAGTACAATACACTACTTGTAGTCATGTACTTGCTGTTGTCGGACACTACTTTTAGTAGTATTGTTTGTAGATGTTGTAGTGTAGTATAGTTTTTTTGTAGTTTTAATAGTTTTAGTACTGTATTGTAGTTTCTTGTGGCTATAGTGTATTGTAATTGTTTATAGTTTTAGTAGTGTATTGTAGTTTATGTGGTTACAGTGGTGTATTGTAGTTTCTTGGCATATTAGTGCTTGTATTAGTGTACTTGTACTTCCTTGTTGTAGTACTTGTAATATAAGAGTATTTTTAGTTTCTTGTACCAGTAGTTGTAGTAGTATACTTGTAGTTCTCATACTTATAGTAGTATAGTAATTGTAATTGTTTGTTTTAGTTTGTTGTAGATGTGGTGCATTCTATTTTTTTTTTAGTTGTAATAGTTTAAGTAGTTTATCGTAGTTTTTTGTGGTTATAATGGTGTATTATAGTTTTTTATATTAATAGTATTCGTAGTTGTGAATTGTTGCTTATTGTAGTTGTAGTAGTTTTTTGTAGTTGTAATAGTTGTAGTAGTGTATTGTAGTTTAATGGCATATTAATGCTTTTATTAGTGTACTTGTAGTAGTACTTGTAATAGTGTATTTGTAGTTTCCTGTACCAGTAGTTGTAGTAGTATACTTGCAGTTCTCGTACTTATAGTAGTATAGTAATTGTAGTTGTGTATGATAGTTTCTTGTCATTGTAGTAGTATTCACGTTGTTGTCGTACATGTAATAGTATACTTGTAGTTTCTACTAGTTGTAGTATTTCTAGTGGTGTACTTGTAGTTTTTAGTAGTTGTAGTACTTATATTAGTGTACCTGTAGTAGTATACATGTTGTAGTTGTATTGTAGTTTCTTGTTGTTGTAATTCTTGTGGAAGTGTATTTTTAGTTTCTTGCAGTTTTAGTAGATATAGGAGTGTATTGTATTTTTTTGTCGTAGTAGTTTGAAAATTGTAAAATTGACACTAAAAAATCTTTGAAGTATTATAACGTTTTGTTTGGTATTGTAGTTTCTTGTAGTTGTAGTAGTTATAGTTATGTGTTTTAGTTGTATATTTGTTGGGGGTTGTTTGTCTGTTTGATGAAACACTCATCAAAATATCAGAAATTCAATAAGGAACAAGTGACTTTAATTGGGGGTGATCCGGAAAACCATCTGAATTTAGTTTTTTTTTTTTTTTTTCAAGGATTTTTAATCACTGGGAGGTGGAGGTCTGCGCTCTCCGAGTGCTTTTCTAGTTGTAAATGCTAATATTGTTAAATGCTAACGTTATTTTAAAGGCTAATGTTGTTATTGTAAATTATAATGCTATTGTAAATGCTAATGTTGTGGTAAATGCTAACGTTGTTATTGTAAATATTGTAAATGCTAATGTTGTTATTTTAAATGCTAATGTTATTATTGTAACTGCTAATGTTATTGTAAATGCTAATGTTGATATTGTAAATGTTAATATTATTGGAAACGCTGACGTTATTGTAAATGAAAATTTTATTGTAAATGCTAACATTGTTATTATAAATGCTAATGTTATTGTAAATGCTAATGTTGTTGTTATAAAGGCTAATATTATTGTAAATGCTAACGTTGTTGTAAATGTTAATGTTATTGTAAATGCTAAGTGAGTGTGTATGTTTGTAGATCCCTCCTGTTGCCACCATGCTGCAGAATTCTCCCCTTGTAAAGAAGCTTGTGACCAGGTATGAACACACACACAGGCACACACACGCACACACTTCAGTTCATTGCAAATAGGACTTTTGAAAACGGAAAATTACCAAAATAAGAGTCTGTAGTAATCGACCATTTTTTTCACAATTAATTTCTTAAAGTGAAACCAAAAATGAATAACGTTTTGTTTATCTTATTACACGTATATTAATTAGATCAAATATGAAAAAGATGGATAACAAGCGGAAGCAGTTTTACGTGGATTTGGGCTTGCAGATAAACAAATGTAGAAGACCGAGGCGGACTATACTACAATTTAAGTTGAATTTATCCAGGATCTTTTATTTGTTTTCTGTCTTATCCGTAGCAAAAAATGGACATGTGGAATGTGTGTTACTACCAAGCTGCATGGATAACTTCTTAGCAGGACAGGTTTGGTGATACAAGATTACAGCCAATAACAGTACCGGTCGGTCACTGACCAATAAGAGGTCAGAGACAGTAAGTACCTCGCCCACTGACCAATCAGTTGTGTCTGAAAATGATGTTGAGACCTAATGAAGTTATTAACTAATAAAGTTGTTATCCATGCAGCTTGGTAGTAATGCATATTCAACATCTCCAATGTTTGTTGTGGTGAAGCGAGACAACTCATTAGAGATCCTGGATAACTTCAACTTAGATCGGAGTACAGTCCTCTTTTGTTTTGTTCGTTCATATATGAGTGGAACCTCGATTTACGATCTTAATTGGTTCTTGAACAGGGTTTGTAAATCGAAAAGTTCGTAAAGTGAAGCAAATTGTCACAATGCTGTGCAACACAGTAGAGAGGAACCCAAGGATGCAGACAGACGGTGAGTAAAACAGTTCTTTTACTACTACTACAATCCAAACAGGAGGTAACAAAAGGCGATGGTGCAAAAAAGAAAAAACAAAATGTGCACTGTGGAAAAAGAACAAAAAGTACTATATACAAAAATAAAATAAACTTGGGTTGGAGTTGCAAGATGTGCGAACTACAAAAACAACACAGAGCTGGATGGCACTGGGAATGGCCAAGATAGCAGGTAGCAAAATACTCGAAGCTAAGAAATCATCTGGCGTGGAGGGCCGAGGATCTGAATCGCCGAGTGCCATCCAGCTGTCGAGGTGCTGCTTAAGTAGCACCAGGGAAAATTGGAAGCAGCTGTGCACGTCTCACAACTCTGCCCACAAGGGGAACACAGGAACTCTAGAAGGAACGAGAAATGTAGTAAGTACAGGGTAAACTGCACTAAAAGAGGAAAACTGAAAATACAAACCACAAGGTGGCAGCAGGCGGTGACACAAATTCCTCTATAAGAAACAATGTAAATATAAAGAATGGGTTCCAGCCTCGACAAAAGTCCATCTTTTAGTGAACACAACATAAAGTGCCATACAGTACTGTATATCAGTGGTCCCCAACCTTTTTGTAGCTGCGAACCGGTCAACGCTTGAAAATTTGTCCCACGGACCGGGGGGATGGTATTTTTAAACTTTTTTTTTGTTTTTGTCATAAAGAAATACAATCATGTGTGCTTACGGACTGTATCCCTGCAGACTGTATTGATCTATATTAATATGTAATGTATATATTGTGTTTTTTATGTTGATTTCATAAAAAATTTAAAAAACACATTTCTTTTTTAAAATGTTTTAATTTTTTTTATTTCTTGTGCGGCCTGGTACCAATCGGTCCACGGACCGGTACCGGGCCGCGGCCTGGTGGTTGGGGACCACTGCTGTATATCAAACAAACATAAGGTGATGGATCAACTGTCTCTCTAATAGCAAACTGAAACAACAACAACCGGCTGTCCTCTTCATGCGCACACACACACAGATGTCCCTTTTGTGCCTTCACAAACGATCAGAAATCACGAAAAAAAACATATTGCTACAATAATAAACATTTAAAAAGCCACTCCCATTAACATTGGAAAAGGAGGAGCTAACTAGAAAGGAGCAAACAGACAGAGGGAGGGATTAGGGGATCGGGTGAAGGGGCCTGGGTGCGTGTGTGTGTGTGTGTGTGCTTGAACGAGGCGGTGCTGAACGAGGGAGAGCTCTTCTTCTCCGCTGTGAAACAAGAGTACTTTGGCATCTTTTTCCAGAAAAGTCCGGTCTCATCACAACTAAAACTTGCTGTGGTATGAAGCCTGCTTTGTCGATTCTTTCATACTTGTGAGCGCCATTAATGCAGTCCTCGCTAATAGTCTTTTTTTTTTTTTTTTTTTTTTAAACTCCACAGCGTTTCCTGTCTGTTGTCTTTTTGGGACTCATATTGAGCGAGCAAAATGAACAAAAATTGTTAAAAGTTGAAAAAACACAGAAAGGGCGGTGAGCTGTAGCAGTGTAGTGCACTCTGCAGCAAGTGACCTGGAGGGCTCCACCTCCCCAAAAATGATGTGCCCTGCTTCTTGCCTGCAGGCGTTACACAAAACGACTGAATGAATGAAGCGTTTGCACACGGAGGCATATTTGGCGAAACAAAACCTTAATTTTTTTGTTTTACTTCTAAAAACAAATTATTTGTAATGGTACAGTGGAGAAGAAGACGGCACTGAGGCAGGGACGTCGATTAGCCTTAGGCCTGTTTATTAGCACAAGAGTGTGGCGTGTGTAATTAACCAGAATACGTGCTGTGCGACTATGGGATGCGTTTAACTGGAGAGTGTTACCGGCGAGTGTTGCGAAGAATGCGGAAGTCCAGAGAGGGCGAGGCAGGCTCAGAAGTCCGTGGGTAGGCGAGAAGTCGAGGGCAGGAGAGAGGCGTCAAGGTCCGTGGGCAGGCGACAGGTCGAGGTCCAGGGAGGCAGCAAGAAGTCCAGGGGGAGTCCGGGGAGACGAGTTCCAGGGAACAGAGATAAGCTGCAGAACGACGAAACCGGACACAACACAATGAGCACAGTGGAGGGGAAACACGGAGCGCAAGTAGGCACATGGAAGGATAGCTAGAGACGTGTGGGCTTACTGTACAATACAAGTAGCTACGTTCTGGCACTGGAACGCAAGACGCACTGGTCTAAAAATAGTGTGTGGCTGCGGCTGGAGAGGAACGCCCATGGGCGTGTCCAGGGGCGCGCTCAGAGGAGCCCACTGAAGAATGAGCGGCGGCAGGTGCTTGAGCCGTAACATTATTTTTGTTTTGTTCCAATCGAAAAAGCAATTGAGCGAACGATTTACGGATTTGTAGGGATGCAGACGGTGGCGTTCAAAACGTTTTGCGTTCATACTTGAAATGAATTTTTCAATAATTATACTCTTACTCCTTTACTACAGCTGGCCACCATAAAGAGTGAGTCTCGCCTGAAGCATCTCCTGCAGAGGTTGCCCAGTTATTGTCCAGAATCAATGGTAGGTACACACAAAACATCTTTGTTGCACTAAAACAAAATGTTTGATGGAGAATTAGACACATTACTCCTTGAAATAGTGTAATTAGTATAATTAATTTCTAAATCTATACAAAATCATGATCAAACTAGTTAATAGACTTTTGGTTTTAGGCTAAAATGCAAACAGTGCACTGGAGACAAAACAGGAAAGTACTGTTATTGGCATTTGTTCATCATAAATCATGTTTAAGCTGCCTGCAAATACTTGATAAATATCTCATAAACCCACTGAAGGGAACATTTTATTCACATTCTAAGACAGCCTCACAGGGTTGTATAAAGAAAATTGAAAGCTGTTGGTGTATACAGTATACAAGATGAATGATATCTTATTTCCACCTCCCATAGAATGAGCTCTGGGTTTGCATCAACTCAACACTTCCAGGTGAGAAGTCAACAACCAGTCAAAACAGTGTTTAACAGAACAATGCATGTATACACGAGTGATGGTGTGATTGCTGTAAATACTTCAAATCAGGGGTGTCCAAACCTTTTCCACTCAGGGCTGCATACTGAAAAGTCAAAGTATTTATTTTTTTTAAATGCTAAAAACAGACATTATATATATTTGTGTTATAGGTGACAAGGTATGTTTTCATTATTAATAAGTATCCACATTTAATCTTTATCATATTTCATCTTTTTGCTCTTTTTTCTTACATTTATTCCCAACAATATGTTGTGGACCTTTCCCTGTAAGAATATAATAATGATAATAATAATAGTAATAGTAATAATAACAATAAAATTGTGTAACTGTACAATCTGGCGAGTTAAAAATTTGGCCCGTATAAAAATATTAATGTTTAGTCATACCAATGTTTATTATTGTTGTTGTTGTAATTTTTCAAATGCATTAGTTAATAGTATTGTTTTTTGTTTGTTTTATTTGTTACCTGACTCCTTAGTTTATATTTTTATTTTATTTTATTTTTATTTCGAGAGCTTCTAATATTTTCATTACATTATATATTTTTGCTCCTTTTTCCCCAACAATATGGTGTAGGCAAACAAAACTCGAGCTGCGGGTCGCAAATGGCCCCCGGGCCGCACTTTGGACA
>NC_084745.1:12932025-12964525 GCF_033978785.1 Entelurus aequoreus | reverse complement strand
AGCCATTTCGAGAGTAGTATATTTGACCTTAAACTCTTAATTACATCGCTACAATCAATCTATATAGACCAGAGGTGTCCAAACTTTTTCCACTGAGGGCCGCACACTGAAAAATTCAAGCATGCGGTGGCCATTTTGATATTTTTCATTTTCAAACCGTAACAAAATATATGGATTTGTTTTTGGTTTTTTTAACCGTCAGGGCTCTCGGGGACCATAAAGGGTCTAAGTCAGAGGTGTCCAAACTTTTTCCACTGAGGGCCGCACACGGAAAAATTCAAGCATGCGGGGGCCATTTTGATATTTTTCATTTTCAAACCGTAACAAAATATATGGATTTGTTGTTGTTGTTTTTTAACCTTCAGGGCTCTCGGGGACCATAAAGGGTCTAAGTCATTAAAATGTTAAAAACAAGTCAAATTATTATTGTATTTTTTTATTTAACGCTTACAGTAAATCTTTACAGTATATCAACTTCAGGTTGATGTCAAGTTAAAAAAAACAAAAAGGTTTTATGCCTTTTCTGTCAAAGACAACTTTGTGTTTTATAATAAAACTGAAATATGCAGTATTTCCCCCACTGCCCAAAACATTCCGAAAGCAATGTTTGATGAAGTAATTAGAGCCTTAAAAGATCAATAATGCAGGACACCATTGATTTTAATTCATTATTTTTGAGTAATCACAGTGAAAAGATAAATAAAATCCCATTAAATATATTTGGGATCCACAAGGTGCCCCACTCATAAAGTGATACATTTTTATTAGTTTTTTTTTACTTTCAACACTCAAGTTACGAGATCAACTTCAGATATATCTGTCGATTTTACATTTCAACTATTATTTTGTTTGTTTTTATGCTTTTTTGTCAAAGAAAGGAGCCTTGAATAGGTCAATAATTCATTATAACATAGATTTTATTTTTTTTTGAGCAATGGCAAAAAAAAGAAAAAGAAAGATAGACAAAAGAAAAATAAACAGCCTGCATGGCAGCTTTGTGTCAACATTGCAACTCATTCCACTTTTTGTAATGTTTTTTTTAATTTTTGCAATAGCATTTCCAGAATGTGTCGCGGGCCGGTAAACAATTAGCTGCGGGCCGCAAATGGCCCCCGGGCCACACTTTGGACACCCCTGATATAGACCTATTAAATAATAGTGAATACAAGTGTTTTTAAGAGAAGCCATGCCTGGTCACCATATCAAACCAGAAAGGGTTAGCCTGTACTAAGGCTGGGCGATAGGGACGAAAAAGTATATCTCGATATATTTTTGCTTAAACTCGATATTCAATATTTATCTCGATATATTTTTCGGTGAAAATATACATATAAAGATATTCATTTTTGAGCGATATTCACTGAAACTGAAGCTGATCACAGACCGATACCATCCATCCATCCATTTTCTACCGCTTGTCCCTTTCGGGGTCGCGGGGGGTGCTGGAGCCTATCTCAGCTGCATTCGGGCCAAAGGTGAGGTACACCCTGGACAAGTCGCCACCTCATCACAGGGCCAACACAGATAGACAGACAACAGACTGATACCAACATGGGATTATCAATACAAACCTATTGTACAATGTTGTGTTTCTGTGGATAATGTCCAAACAAACACACTTTACATGTTTCCACAAGATAGTGTGCTGTTGTGCTTCTAAGGCGAGGTAGCAGTCAGTGTTCTGGTTCTGGTTCTAACCCGCAGTTTGTCCTGACAGGGACATGTGTCAGGAGATCAGCACAAACTGGGGCAGTCAGACATGGCAGGACTTTGACCAGCTGTGCGAGTACAACCCAGTGGAAAGCGAGCTGATCAACTGCCTGGCGGATGTCCGAGAACCCTGCCAGCTGGGCTGCAAGGACCTCACCTACTGCACCAACTTCAACAACAGGTACCAACTCTGGCTCTTTGTACTGCTCAAGTACTTCAATGATGATGCAATTGTCCCTACTGCACATAGTCTTCTTAAAGGGTTATGATATACACGAAAAAATATCAAACAAATCAAAGAGCTTCAGCATACAGTACCTACTATTTATGGTTCTTTGAAGGGAGCCGGGTCTCAAGGAGATGTTATTTTCAAAAGACTGGCTCGTTATTATGGATAGTTGTTTTTTTTACCATTTTTTTTTTTTATCAAGGAAACAATCACTTGACAGTTATAAGGTAATATGTAGATTAGAGTAATTGAATTTACACAAATATTACACTATTGGTGGGAATTATTCTGAAACGTTGGCAATAAGTTTATATTTCGTTGTGTTTTCATTGTAAACATTCCATAAGGTAGTCCATATTACCATGCTTTGGCAGTGACATCGCCTAAAAATGTGTTGCAATATAGAAAAAAATACACAAAAAATACGTAAGAATAAAATGCATTAATGAAGTGTTTGTTGGGTCGCCAAAAAGTATGTGTTTCTCAGCTGTGATCCGTAGGGGTCGCAGCGGTACTCAGTTGTTATGCACTTTTCCACCACTTGCGGCAGTAATGACAAGATTAAACAAACAGAAGAAGTCTGGACCTAAAGTCATTGTGAAGTTTCTTTAGCGCAAAAGTTTTACACACACTTGTATGTATATATATATATCTCTCTATATATATATATATATATATGTGTGTGTGTGTGTGTGTGTGTATGTATATATACTGCATATATGTGTATATGTATTTATGTGTGTATATATATATACATATATATATATATATATATATATATATATATATATATATATATATATATATATGTAAGTATTAGGAGTGTCAGAATGAATCGCAATTCTTATTTGTAACGATTCTTAATCAATTCAAAAATCAATTTATTTATTCATTTTTTTAATCTGTCCTGTCCAGACACTCAATCATATTGTTGATATAGATGATCATATCTGCCGTACAGATATACTTTAGAAAAGAGAAGTGTTGCATACTTCTCTTGTTGCCTTATTTGTATTTGACTTTATTAAATGTTTGGGTAGAATTTTATTACACAGAACCATTTTTCATTTAAGTAATAAAGAAATGTATCTTTATTTTATGGAGGAATGTAGTTAATCATAAACCTGGCACCCCATGTTATTAAAAAAGTATTGATTTTTAATTGAGAATCGTTTTGAATCGAGAATTGATTCTGAGTCAAATTGTTACCACCAAGAATCGAATCGAATCGTGTGGTGCTGTATTTTCATTTGCACTTTAATTTTATTGAGTTAAAAAAACATTCATTATTAATTTAGTTTATGTATTTTTGCACAACGTAATTGTATGTAAATAAAATGTTTTATCAGTTATTTATAAATCTCTTCTTATGCAGTGTATTTGATGAGTATTTATTTTTGTAGTCAGCCTGACCGAAGCCTAAGGTTTATGTGTTAAAAAATAATATTTTTTGTGATTAACACATGCTTTCATATCGTCTGACAAGAGTGTAAACTGTAAGTAGGTTAGACATAATTATTGAATATGATTAAAATCAAGAGTAAGATTACTAACTCAGTGTGACTATTTCTCTTTCTATGCCACATCAATGTGGAATGCGCTCCCAACAGGTATAAAAGAAAGGGCATCTCTATCCTCCTTCAAAACCGCAATAAAAGTTCACCTCCAGGCAGCTACAACCCTAAACTAACACCCTTCCCGGATTGCTAATAATCAAATGTAAACAATCAAATGCAGATACTTTTTCTTATGCCTTCTGATCTCTCTCTCTCTCTCTTTCTCTCTATCTCTCTCTCTCTCTATGTCCACAACTCGATGTCCATATCCTACCACCCCCCACCCCACCCCCCACCCCTCCACACCCCTGATTGTAAATAATGTAAATAATTCATTGTGATTATCTTGTGTGATGACTGTATTATGATGATAGTACCGGTATATATGATAGTATATATCTGTATCATGAATCAATTTAAGTGGACCCCGACTTAAACAAGTTGAAAAACTTATTCGGGTGTTACCATTTAGTGGTCAATTGTACGGAATATGTACTTCACTGTGCAACCTACTAATAAAAGTCTCAATCAATCAAAGAGTGGGCCCCGGGCCCCTCTGTAGTGTGGTCAGAAAGTTTAAAAACCCCTGCATTAATGGATGTAAAAAGTATACATTTAGGACATTAAAAAAAATGTGAGTACAAAGTAATACTATCATACATTGTGTATGTATGCTTGAACTACAGTACTACCCTGTAGAATAATGAACCTGAAAAGTGAATCCAAAATAAATACATTAAATTAAAGAAATAACCATTTTTAAAAATATGTATATTTGTATGTTTTTATATGTAAAAATATGTATATTTAAATGATTTTTTAGATAAAGGGGAATCCAAATACCGCTAAGTCTCCTTTAACTCTGACTAATTTTCTAGTCCAGTTGCCAGTCGGGTGTGCATAAAAACACGGCCCCCAAACGAAAGGCACACAACTGAGAATGGGCTCTCATCGTTCACCTCAAAGAGCCGTTCAAAAGCCTCAATTCGTTCACGAACATCCCATCTCTCGTACCTACCCTCCGCTAAGGATTGAAGTGACGTCAAACAGATAATAGTGACATATTGTTACACTTGCACAATTCAACGTGTGTGTACTTAGTCTTCAGAGTTTGGGATCCATTTCAAATAGCGCCAACAATAATCTTGACGAATAGAAGCTTCTCGCTTTGGATGAGAAGTTGTCCTCCTCAATGGTCATGTCTCTCCGCAGGCCCACAGAACTGTTCCGCAGCTGCAACATGCAGTCCGACCAAGGAGCTATGAATGACATCAAGCTGTGGTCCAACGGAACAATCAAGATGCCCTTCATGAACATTCCTGTGCTCGACATCAGGAAGTGTCTGCCAGACATGTGGAAGGCGGTGGCTTGTTCCTTGCAGATCAAACCCTGCCACAGCAAGTCCAGAGGGAGTGTCATTTGCAAGTAAGAGCCCACTCAAAACATCCTGCTTGGCCGCGCTCCACTCCAAGTACCCATATATATATATATATATATATAAAGCCCATACAAATATATGTGTACATATTATTGAGATAAATATTTTTGAATGAATCGCAATTCTTATTTGTAACGATTCTTAATCGATTAAAAAAATCAAAAATCTATTTAATTTATTTTATTTTGTATTTTATTTTTTAATCTGTCCTGTCCAGCCACTCAGACAAATCATATTCTTGATGTAGATGATCATATCTGCTGTACAGATTTACTTTAGAAAAGAGAAGTGTTGGATACTTCTCTTGTTGCCTTATTTGTGTTTGACTTTATTAAATGTTTGGGTAGAATTTTTTTAAACAAAACCAGTTTTCCTTTAAGTGATATAAAAAAAGTATCGGAGCTGTTTTTTTATTTTATAGAGCAATGTAGTTAACTGACACCCAGTGTTCTTTAAAAAAAAAAAGTATCGATTTTGAATCAAGAATCGTTTTGAATGGAGAATTGATTCTGAATCGACTCGTTACCTACAAGAATCGAATCGAATCGTGTGGTGCCCAAAGATTCACAGCTCTAACATATTATATTAATATAATGGATGTATAATTAATATAATTGGATATTAAGAGTATGTGAAAGTTCAATTCCTTAAAGTTTATTAATCATTTAGAAATATAAAGCAGTTAAAAATGTGCCAAATATGGATAACTGTAGAGAGTGTTTTGCTTTTTTCCCATCATGCATTGTAATGGATTTAAATGGGTGTAATTTCGAATTTGTTATGGCGCTTGGGCGTTTTTTAATAATATCCACCAAGTTCAGTGAGCAGGTAATAATAATGATGGATTAGATTTATATAGCGCTTTTCTATCAACTAGATACTCAAAGCGCTCACAGAGAAGTGAGAACCCATCATTCATTCACTCCACATTCACACTTGGTGGTGGTAAGCTACATTTGTAGCCACAGCTGCCTTGGGGTAGACTGACGGAAGCGTGGCTGCCAATTTGCGCCTACGGCCCCTCCGACCGCCTTCTATCATTCATTCACCAGTGTGAGCGGCACTGCGGGCAAGGGTTGTGTTATGTGTGTGTGACCATGTGTGTTGACTTTTTGTGTTAATTGCATATTTTTTTTTGCACCATGAGTAGGGAAGGTTGTTTGGATTGTGTCATACAGGTAAATGCTGTGCGGTTTTCCTTCAGATCACAATTCACGGTCATTGAGCTGATTTTTTTTTACTGTATCCAGAACGTAGCGGTGAATTGTCAGCAGTATTGTAAGATATTTAAAATTCATTTGGAAACACCTCTGCAGCCAGTTCCCTTATTAAACTCATAACGCCTTGCAGGCCAAACTGAAGACGCCTGCGGGTCGTAGTTTGGACACCCTTGACTTATTACTTTAAGGCAGTGGCTCTTAACCTTGTTGGAGGTACCGAACCCCACCAGTTTCATATGCGCATTCACCGAACCCTTTTTTAGTGAAAAATAAAATGTTGTTTTTTTTTTTCAAATTCGAGACAGTTAAATGTTTTTGGTAACACATTAGTATGGGGAACATATTCTAAGTAACAAATACTTAATTTAGAGTTTTTTGGACAGTAGGGGAAAATATTCTAAGTAACAAAGACTTAATTTAGAGTTATTTGGTTAGGGTTAGGGTTAGAGGGTTAGGGGCAGGGTTAGAGGGTTAGGGTTATAATATGGCCATGCCGTTGAAAGCTTTAATAAGGACTTAATAATGACGAGTTAAGAGCCAATATGTTACTAATTTGCATGTTAATAAGCAACTAATTAATGGTGAATATGTTCCCCATACTAAAGTGTTACCATGTTTTATTACTGGTGCACAAAATGAACCGTGCATGAACATCACCTTGTTCAAAGAACAAAACCAACACAGTGCATAAACTCACAACAAATTACACACCTGCAAATCAGTCTGACTTCTGCTGTTGCCGTATCCGTAATACGCCCGATAGGGAGAAGTTTTTATTTACACGATGAGTTGGGTGTGTCTTGACCTCCGCTGAACCCCTGAGCCCGACTCACCGAACACCTAGGGTTCATTTGCACCCAGGTTAAGAACCACTGCTTTAAGGGGACAACCCTTTAAACAGTTGGCACATTTTTTCCGCGATCAAAGAGTTCATAAACCAAAAAGTTTGCAAACAGAGGGGCTTGTAAATCAAAGTTCCACTGCAATTAAATATTGTCTTAATATTGTCACACTTTTAATAGCAACCACCATCAATTATTGAAAAATTTACAGTTGAAACATGCGGTATCGGTATTGGTATCGGCCTGATCGGAACATCCCTAATTAGGGTACATGAATAATCCTTCCATTCACAATTTGCAAAGGTTAATTTACAGTATTTTTCTGCCGGGTTCAGGTCGGATTGTGTGGAAATCCTGACCCAGTGTGGGGACAGGAAACGTTTCCATGAGGGACAAACACCCGAGAGGATATGTGAGCTGCTGTCGCCCATCGACGATGTTGAACGCTGTATCCCACTGCACAGATACCTCAGTGAGTGATGACGTTGAACCAATCTAAATACGCTTGAGCTTTTACAACAACACTCACAACCACAGTGCTTGTTGACTGCTTAGATTCAAGTATGAATCTTCTTAGCACAATAGCATTACTCTTATATGTCAATTAGTCTAATTAGAAGTGACTTTAATGACATTTTATCTTATTCTCTCCTCCCGCCAGCCGCCAGTTCCCTGGGAAACAGCATTGTTGACGAGGTCATCCATCCCTGCAACCCTAACCCTTGCCCTAGTAGCCACGTATGCCAGGTGAACCGGAGGGGCTGCCTGGATGAGCTCAGCTGCCAACCCTTCCTCTGTGTGCCAGGTAGCTTTCAAAAGTTAATCACGTTTACAACCTGGCATCACCAGAAATGGAGGGTGTTCAATTTTGTTAAAAAAAAAAAAAAAAAAGAAAGACGATAACAGACATGACACAAAACTGTAGTCATTTCAAATGTCAACGGTCTGGCTTTAAGAAACACTAAAATAACTCAAGAAAATAAATTGTGGTAGTAAGAGTTTCATTTTTTGATCAAGCAGAGTAAAAAATATGGAATCAGTTAATACCGAAGAAAGAATGATGTAATCACCCTGTAAATATTCATGTCCAAAGCTAACACCCGCGTCAGATTAAATCTGTTCATTAGTCTGCAATCAAAAAGGAGTGTTGACACTTTGGAAAGCTGTTGCAGCAGGTGAATAGACATAAATCATGGAGATGTCAATTGCTTGAATTTTACTGACGTCACGTCCGGCCCAATAAATACGCGTGGTGGTCAAGCTAGTTCTGTTCTCTATGGGTACTAGACGCCATTTAGCCTTTTTCGAAGAAAAAATGCCCCATGCTTGTGTTGTTTTCGGCTGTACGAAATGTTCAAATCGCAAAAAGGATAAAAGTTTCTTCTGACTTCCTCAAGAGGTCATCAAGAAGGGCAGAAGAGTAAAAGATTTTACGAAACGACCACGAGAAAAGCAGCTCACACTCTAGTCCAAGGAAACAGAGTCGAAGAATGCACGGGTTTGCAGTGATCACTTTGTTAAAGATTAGTTTTATATCATTTTAACGTTTATTATTTCCCATTGAAGTATTATGTTGATGTTTGTATTTCTTAAACACATGTTTGCTACGAGTGTTTCGAAAAGCACCAACTCAGCGAAGCTGAATAAAATAAATCTAACCTAAGAGTTAAGCTTTTACCAAAGAAAACAATCATAAACAAATCCTTGAGCACACACACAATGTTGAAATTTATAGTTATATTTTGATAAACAATCATAAATGATAATGCAACTTGATATAAAATGTAAACACCAGCAAATAGTTCGGATCTCACTTAGTAAAGTGTGTAGTAGAAACAGAAGAAAATGGTGGATGACAAGCTGATCTGACAACAACAATCAGAGAAAGTTGGAGCAAGATTGATGAAGAGTTCTGTTGTCACTCGTTAAGTCCATGCCTCAGAGACTGCCAGCTATTATTAAAGCCAGTGGTGGTGCAACATAGTCCTAGTGTTGTTTGTTTTGTTTATCTTTCATGATTCCATCCTTTTTTCCTCAGAATTGAGTGATTCCATATTTTTTCTGCTTGATTTAAAAATAAGACTACTGCAATTTATTTTATTGTTTTTTTGTGTTTCTTAAGGCACAAAGTTGCCATTTGAAATGACTACAGTTTTGTTTAGTCTGTTATCTGATTAAAACATTTTTTTTTTTTTTACTAAATTAATTACTTGAATGAACATCCTATCCTCCAAGTCGGCTGATTCCGTCATTTTTTGAAGAAATGGTGCATATTAGACAGAAAGCAATGACTTTTTGTGTATTTCCCAGGCTGTAAATTAGGCGAGGCCTCAGATTTCCTGGTGCCGCAGGACGCTCGCGTTCAGGTGCCAACTCGCACTGGTCCGGCCGGGTGCTATGAGGTCTGCACTTGCGGTGCCAGCGGGCGTCTGGAGAACTGTGCGGAGGTACCTTGCGTGGACATCAACAAGCCTTGCGTCGTAGGAGGACAGAAGAAGAGTAAGTCCTAAGATTGTATTTTATTTGCATGCACATGCGTGACCAATCACAGAAAAGAAATGCCATATTATTTTAGTCAGCCAAAAGATATTTAGTCCAATCGTTGCTTCTCAGATCTTCGTGGAACCAATCAGGTGTTAGAAACTGCCACTGACTTTAATGTTTGAGTATGACAGATATAATTCATGGAATGTACATTTCTTCATCTAATAGTAACACATAATTAAATCAAGTAAATCATGAAATTGTAAAAATTATTAATGATTAAATTATAAATCATTAATTAAATAAATCATTAAATAGTTAAATTTTAAAATAATTAATAATTAACTGTAAGTGTACATTAAATAATGACACATGTCAATCAATCAATCAATCACTGTTTATTTATATAGCCCTAAATCACAAGTGTCTCAAAGGGCTGCACAAGCCACAACGACATCCTCGGTACAGAGCCCACATACGGGCAAGGAAAAACTCACCCCAGTGGGACGTCGGTGAATGACTATGAGAAACCTTGGAGAGGACCGCATATGTGGGTAACCCCCCCCCCCCTCCCTCTAGGGGAGACCTGTATTTATTTAATACCAATTATAATTAATTATTGACACGTTTAAGTATTTATTTGACAATGTGTTTTTTTTATTTTGTCCTATTTGGTCCACCATAAAAAACATGTTTCCTATCTTCTTTTCTCCTCCTCTGGGAGAAAATATTCAGTGGGCAATGTGTTATAGCACTCAAAAGCATTTTGCATATTAGTTTGAACCTTTTTAGATTATGTTGAACAGCAAATACATTTTCTTTTTCTTTTTGAGATTTTTGTCTTTAATTTGCTTGCCTGTGCAAAATTGTCTCTCCATTCCTTTTGGAGTTGTTCAATCATTAATATGATTCCTTCAAGAGTTTTCTCTGAGACATCTCCCACCGTTGAGTCGGCCTCAGCATTAAAACATTGCATTTCATTCATTTTTACAGGTGTACTGTCGCTGTACGTCTGTGTTTTAACGGCCTTTACGTGCGGCACAGGAATTTAAAAGTTCCACTCAATGGCCGCACTTTAAATATGAATAAGTGACGGCCACCATAAAATGACTAGCCGTGTTTCAGGCTGGCGTCACCTACAGGGAGAGGCTTGATACTGCAGCGCATCCAAGGTGATCCAAAGTGTTAAGCAATATTTATAGTTTAAATAAGTATTTAATTTATTTTTTAATTTCAGGGGCACTTTAAATCGTTTCTGTTACAGACTTAAAAACAATGTTAATAAAATTATTCTTGCAAGTTGATCTATAGTTCTTTTTGTCTTTTTAGTTTTAATAAGGATACGATTTTATGCAGAGGTGTACTTAAAACAAATTTATAAACAAATTATACTATTTATAGTCTCTTTGGACGGCGAAATGTTTTCTTCTTCCTGGGGGGGCCGTAACAGAAAGTAATTGAGAAGCACTTATCAAAAGTGACGTGATGACAGTTTATTGGTGATAAGCTCCGCCCACTATGAATAGGTCAAAATAGTTACTGACCAATCGAATATTTCAGGGTGCCATCATCACCATTTGTACCGATTATGTAAATTTGTAGAGCCAAATTATTTAGGCTTCATGTTTAAAATTTTGGTGGTGATGCATCAGATTAAAGTTTGTCTCTATGCCCCGCCCACATCCTATGGTGTGGGCAAATTTCCTTTGCAATTTATCATCGCCCACTTGTGTAGTATCTTTCATTTTAACTGAGGCTCATTCGGTCAACCTCTCTTGAAGGAGTTCCTTAAAGTACGCCCCATGTTTTTAATCCTAAAAATGTTCGACGAAAACCAAGATGTCCGACTAAACATGGGTTCTTGAGACTTCTACATGCGTCCTCTTACAATAGACGTCTCCATCGATTTTCACGACGATATGTGAATCTAATAGCATGGGATAATTTTTTCTCATTTTTAAAAGTTGCTGTCTTCCCTAGGCTACGCGCTGCTCTGCCTACACGCGCACACACACACATAAGAAAAACCCCATGTCAAAAACCTTGGGGCCATATTCGACCCAGTCCTCAAGTTTGACAAGCAAGTGAAATCTGTGGTGAAATCCTGTTTTTTCCAACTACGCACCATAGCCAAGATCAAGTCTTTCCTCTCCCCCAGCGACCTACGGAGGGTCGTGTTGATGCTCATCTTTTCTAGACTGGACTATTGCAATGCCCTTTATGCTGGGATCACCGACAAGACCATCAATAGCATGCAGCTAGTACAAAATGCAGCTGCCAGGCTGGTGACAGGCGCAAAAATGAGGGAACATATTTCTCCCATCCTCTCCTCCCTTCACTGGCTCCCAGTGAAGCGTAGAGTGAAATTTAAGATCGTCACGTATGTCTTCAAAGCGCTCAATGGTCTCGCCCCAGCTTACATCAAAGATCTCCTGGACCAACCCACCAGCTCAAGGCTTGGTCGTTGCCTTAGATCGGACAACCAGATGACCCTGAATGTCCCACGGTCAAACCTAGTGACAAAGGGAGACCGTGCTTTCTCAGTGATGGCACCTAGGCTATGGAATAAGCTCCCCCTGAATATTAAGTCCGCCACCACTCTGGACTCTTTTAGAGCACGGCTTAAAACTCACCTTTTTACCGCAGATGACTTTTAATTTATGTGTTCATTGTGAGTCTTAAATGTTTAGTTTAGATTCCTTTGTGTGTCTCAGTCTCTGTTTCTGTTTTTTTGTTTCTCCACTCAGGCTGCGCCCCAGACTGATGTAACAGTTGGTTGGGGGTCGCATAATGAATGAAAATAATATAACATAACTTGCTGCGCTCACAATTAATCAGAAATCTCAAAAATCCCTAACTTTAACAACCATATTGCTACAATAATAAACTTTTAAAGTTTGTAAATAGAGGTGTTTGTAAATTGATTTAATTAATTGTAATTGTGTGTGTGTGTGTGTTTCCTCCAGATCACGGGACATCTTTCAAACTGGACTGTGGCAACTGCTTCTGCTTTGCCGGTGACGTCGTCTGCTCAGACAGAGAATGTTCCGACATTGAAGGCTCCGATGAAGACCGTCAACATTTTACTGGTCTGTATGCTTTATAAATGTGCTCTGAGAGACGAGATTCCATAAATAATGTCGTGAATCCATGTCTTTCGCTGTTTTAGGATGTCTTGTGTGCACCTCCCTCACAAAACGTTGTTCATTGATTACAGTTTTCCTTTTTAAAATATTTATTGATCACAACAAGTAACTACAGAAGTAACATGTGGATATACATTGATTACAACAAGTAACTATAGAAGTAATGTGTGGATATATATTGATTACAACAAGTAACTATAGAAGTAATATGTGGATAAATATCTATTGATTACATCAAGTTACTACAGAAGTAATATGTGGATATATCTTTATTGATTCCATCAAGTAACTACAGAAGTAATATGTGGATATATCTTTATTGATCACATCTTGTAACTACAGAAGTAACATGTGGATAAATCTTTATTGATTACATCAAGTAACTGCAAAAGTAATATGCGGATAAATATTTCTCGATTACATCAAGTAACTACAGAAGTAATATGTAAATACATATTTATTGGAGACATCTTTATTGATTACATCAAGTAACTGCAGAAGTAATAGATTACAACAAGTAACTACAGAGGTAATATGTCGATAAATATTGATTACATCAAGTAACTGCAGAAGTAATTTGTAAATAAATCTTTGTAGATTACATCAAGTAACTACAGACGTAATGTGTCGATAAATATCGATTACATCAAGTAACTAAAGAAGTAATATGTGGATAAATATTTGTTGATTATGTCAAGTAACTACATAAGTAATATGTAGATCAATGCTGTCTTTAAATTGAAGTGAATTGATGATTTGTGTAAAGGCAACACCTAGTGGTCACAGTAGTTCACTGAATTTAGCGAGTAATGCAGTAAGTTGAATGATGCGGACACCTTTGTTACTGGAAACTTTGTAACACTGCCTTGGAGACTTTGTATGTGTAAATAATATGCAACTATAACTATTTGATACTTGTTTATATTGACAATAATGATGTTTTAGGCTGCAATATTGTTAAATGATTATTATCACGTATGTTTAGCTTGTGCGCTATTGTGTTCTTAGCTGATGCGTAGCTGCTCGCCTATTGCCTACCATGTTTACCTTTAGTAAATATCACTAAAACTTCCCCAGTGCCTTTTACTTCAAATGCTATATGATGTGTTCTTTAAGAAAAGATGTAAAGTTTCTAGCAGCTGCTGAAACAAACCCCTCCCCGCCCCCTCCTTACACCACCTTGTCAGGTCTCCCATGCAGCTGTCCAGACCACTTCATCCCCGTGTGCGCCTCCAACGGCCGCACGTACCCCAGTGCCTGCGTGGCTCGCTGCGTGGGTTTCAAGGACCATCAGTTTGTCTTTGGCCAGTGTCGCCTGACCAACCCGTGTGCCAGCAAGCCCTGTCAGAGAAACCAGAGGTGGGCACAGCTGCCGTGACCAAAATATCAAGCTCTTATTTAGATGTCTGCGGTGTTTTCCTCACTACTTATGTTTCATGCTGGTTGGTGGTTTCTCTGTCAAAACGGTGGGTTGTTTTACCCACCAACGTGCACTTTGACTTTCACATTCCAGCAGCTTTTTGTGCTTGACTGTCAAAGTTGACGCTGATTTTCTTCAACTGCTGTACTTTTTTTCCAAAGCGTTCACCTGCCTTCTTGTGTTTTTTGTAAGTTGCAAAAATAGAATTGCGTGTTGTTTCTAGGTGCATTCCAAAATACCGAGTGTGCCTTAGTGACTCGTCGGACTGCCCGCAGTACGAATGCGCGGGGCGACAGCTGTCCTGCGATAAGAACAGCGTGGAGCCGGTCTGCGACACCGACGGTCTCATCCATGCCAGCCTGTGCCAACTGCAGCAGGCTGGGAAAAGCCTGGCCTACATGGGACACTGTCAGGTGAGTTAAACCACCTTTGAACTCTTCACAACATCCACATGCTCTCAGGCTGGAAAGTAGGAGGTATTTTACTTTGAAAAGCACAAGACCGGTACATTCTTTTCTTTTGTATGACAATCCAAATTTAGCAAGTTATGAACTAAGGATGTCCTGATCTGATCGGCCCAATATCTGTAAAAAAACAAGTATAGGTTGATATCGGCTTGCATGACAAATGTGCGATACAATCAGTCCTGCAGTGTGTGTGTATAGTTGTGTGTGATATCATGTGCAATACAAGTAGTCCTGCAGTGTGTTTACTTGTTTGTGATATCATGTGCGATACAAGCAGTCCTGCAGCATCTTTACTTGTGTATGATATCATGTGCGATACAAGCACATTGTAGTGTGTTCACTTGTGTGTGATATCATGTGCAATACACGCAGTTTTGCAGTGTGTTTACTTGTGTGAGATATCATGTGCAATACAAGCAGTCCTGCAGCGTGTTTACTTGTGTGTGATATCATATCCGATACAAGCAGTCCTGCAGCAAGTTTACTTGTGTGTGATATATCACGTGCGATACAAGCAGTCCTGCAGTGTTTACTTGTGTGTGATATAATGTGTGATACAAGCAGTCCTGCAGCAGGTTTACTTGTGTGTGATATCATGTGTGATACATGCAGTCTTGTAGTGTGTTTACTCGTGTAAGATATCATGTGCAATACAAGCAGTCCTGCAGCGTGTTTTCTTGTGTGTGATATAATGTGCGATACAAGCAGTCCTGCAGCGTGTTTACTTGTGTGTGATGTCACGTGCGATACAAGCAGTCCTGCAGCGTGTTTATTTGTGTGTGATATCATGTGCGATACAAGCAGTCATGTAGTGCGTTTACTTGTGTCTGTTATCATGTGCAATACAAGCAGTCCTGCAGTGTGTTTACTGGTGTGTGATATCATGTGCCATACAAGCAGTCCTGCAGCGTGTTCACTTGTGTGTGATATCACGTGCGATACAAGCACTCCTGCAGCAGGTTTACTTGTGTGAATATCATGTGCGATACAAGCAGTCCTGCAGTGAGTTTACCTGTGTGTGATATTATGTGTTACAAGCAGTCCTGCAGTGAGTTTACCTGTGTGTGATGTCATGTGTGATACAAACAGTCCTGCAGCATGTTTGCTTGTGTGTGATATCATGTGCGATACAAGCAGTCCTGCAGCGTGTTTACTTGTGTGTGATGTTACGTGCAATACAAGCAGTCCTGCAGTGAGTTTACCTGTGTGAGATGTCATGTGTGATACAAACAGTCCTGCAGCGATTTTACTTGTGTCTAATATCATGTGCGATACAAGTAGACCTGTAGTGTGTTTAATTGTGTCTGATATCATGTGCAATACAAGCAGTCCTGCCGAGCGTTTACTTGTGTGTGATATCCTGTGCGATACAAGCAGTCTTGCAGTGTGTTTACTTGTGTGAAATATCATGTGGGATACAAGCAGTACTGTAGCGTGTTTACTTGTTTGTGATATCATGTGCGATACACGCAGTCCTGCAGCGTGTTTACGTGTACTGGACAGCCAGTTAACATCTAAACGTCCTCCAATAAGCACACAATTCATTCTATTTTAGTCATTTACAAATGGTAAACATGCTAGGCTATAGGCTACAAGGAGCTAACAGCTTCACAACAGCTAAGCACTAGGGCTGCAACAACTAATCGATTAAATCTATTCAAATCGATTATAGAAATAGTTGGCGATTAATTTCATTGATTCGTTGGATCTATGCGATGCGCATGCGCAGAGGCTACTTTTTATTTTTTTATTTTTTTAATAAAACTTTATTTATAAACTGCAACATCTACAAACAGCTAAGAAACAATAATCAAAATAAGTATGGTGCCAGTATGCTGGGTTTTTTTTCCAATAAAATACTGGAAAGATAGAAATTTAGTTTGTCTCTTTTATCATATTATTAATTGATGAATCGAAGTAATAATCGACAGATTAATCGATTATCAAATTAGTTGTTAGTTGCAGCCCTAAATAGCACACAAGCCAGATGTACTGTACGTAATAATCATTGAACAATAAAACAGCACATTTGTAAACATAAACAAGTATCAAATGATTATAGTTGCAAATCACTTACACATACAAAGTCTCCAAGGCAGAATGAAAAGTATCCAGTAAGAAAAGGGTTCGCATTATTCAACTTACAGTGCCATGACCTTAACTTGATGAAGTTTTGTGGTCTCTAGATGTCGCAAAAAATTGGTAAATCCATTCCAGACAGTCAATAATAAATACGCTGCAAAATTAGATTAAAACGTCTAGAATGCTAATTTTCGCATGCTAACAGTTAGCATGTGTCAAGTACCAATTTATATGATTTTGAGGTGAACGGCTGTGAAATTAGATTAAACTAGTTAGAATTCTAACGTTAGCATGCTAACAGTTAGCATGGTCAAGTAGCAAGTTTTATGACCATGAACTGAACAGCAGGAAATTATTCTGTTCTACCAGAATATCGGGACTTCTCTCGTATGAACGCGTGGCGATTAAAAAAAAACAACCTTGGCAGAGGTAGAACTTGGGTTTTGTCCAGTGAGTATTTCTGAGTTTGTTGTTTTTAGGAGGCCTGTAGGAGGCGGCAGCAAGTGTGCGGCCACAATGGCGAGACCTACAACACGCTGTGCGACGCCTACTCTGACCGCGTGGGCGTCGACTACGAGGGCCACTGCCAGGCTGCGGGGGCCGTGTCTGAGATGGTGACCGACTCTGCCTGCAGTCTCGTTTCTTGTCCACGTCCCTCACCTGCTGGCTGCCTGCCCGTCACGCCGCCAGGTGAGTCATACAACGCCAAAGCACACAGCAGCTGTTCACAAATGCAAATATGTGCTATATATTTGTGCTACATCTATATGCGATATATTTGTTCTATAAATACGTGCCATGCTGCTAGCAAACTTGTATACAGTAAGTACCATATTTTCCGGACTATAGAACGCACCGATATATAAGCCGCACTAAATTTTAGAAAGAAAAAATATTTACCCATATATAAGCCGCACCGGACTATTAGCCACAGATAAATACTTTGTGAAATGAGTTATCTATAGGGATGTCTGATAATATTGAACTGCTGATATTATCGGACGATAAATGCTTTAAAATGTAATATCGGAAATTATCGGTTTCAAAATTATCGGTATCGGTTTCAAAAAGTAAAATTTATGACTTTTTAAAACGCCGCTGTGTACACGGACGTAGGGAGAAGTACAGAGCGCCAATAAACCTTAAAGGCACTTCTTTTGCGTGCCGGCCCAATCATATAATATCTACGGCTTTTCACACACACAAGTGAATGCAAGGCATACTTGGTCAACAGCCATACAGGTCACACTGAGGGCGACCGTATAAACAACTTCAACACTGTTACAAATATGCACCACACTGTGAACCCACACCAAACAAGAATGACAAACACAATTCGGGAGAACATCCGCACCGTAACACAACAGAACAAATACCCAGAACCCTTTGCAGCACTAACACTTGTCCGGGACGCTACTGTCACGACCCGACTAGGACTCTGGACACAGATACAGGAAACTGAAAACAGTCGTTTATTCTCAGAAGGGGAGGGGTCCAAAACGGGAGAAACAAAACAGGCTATCAAAACAGATCTAACCTGACTACTAAACTAACATAAATATTCACAACTCAAAACGCTCCGGCTATGGAGGGAAAAAGGGGCTAAAGAACAAAACTAACAAATACAACAAAAAGCGCTCCAACGGAGGCGATGCTAAGAAGCTAATCTTACCTGACAAAAGGTTACAAACAAAGAATCTCCCGTGGATCAAAAGTACAAAAAAACGTGGCAATGGCTGAAGACAAGACTGTGGCAAGGAACGCTGGAGGTACGCACAAGACGATATGAAACACTCTGGCACAGGACAGAAGGAGGATGAGACATTTATACACATGAGGGAGGGTGACACAGGTGGGCGCAATCAGGCAATCAGGAAAGACGTCAGACCAGGGAAACAGGAGGAAGGGCAAGTGACCTGAAATGAGAGGGAGGGTCAGCATTTCAAAATAAAACAGGAAATGACAAAACATGAAACCAGACTTCACCCAGGTGTGACAGCTACAATATACATTCCCCGCTACTCCCTACCCCCCCAACCCCGCCCACCTCAACCTCCTCATGCTCTCTCAGGGAGAGCATGTCCCAAATTCCAAGCTGCTGTTTTGAGGCATGTTAAAAAAAATAATGCACTTTGTGACTTCAATAATAAATATGACAGTGCCATGTTGGCATTTTTTTCCATTATTTGAGTTGATTTATTTTGGAAAACCTTGTTACATTGTTTAATGCATCCAGCATTAACAACAAAACTAGGCATATTAATGTGTTAATTCCACGACTGTAAATATCGGTATCGGTTGATATCGGAATCGGTAATAAAGAGTTGGACAATATCAGATATCGGCAAAAAGGCCATTATTGGACATCTCTAGTTATTTACACAGAAATATTCTGTAAATGTTTATTTACACACCTTAATTACTGACTTGTCTGTAACACGGCAGTAAAACGGCCGATCAGACAAAACAGAAGTCATCGTCATGGACCCACTAGCTGCAGAAGCTAGCTCTCCAATCAGCTAGACCAGGTCCCCAAACCTTTTGACTCGGGGGTCGCATTGGGTTAAAACGATTTGGCCGGGGGCCAGGCCGTGTGTGTGGTGTGATTATAAATATATATATATATATATATAGGCCGATAAATGCTTTAAAATGTAATATCGGAAATTATCGTTTTTTTTATTATCGGTATCGTTTTTTTTCTTTTTCTTTTTTGTATTTTATTAAATCAACATAAAAAACACAAGATACACTTACAATTAGTACACTAACCCAAAAAACCTCCCTCCCCCATTTACACTCATTCACACAAAAGGGTTGTTTCTTTCTGTTATTAATATTTCTGGTTCCTACATTATATATCAATATATATCAACACAGTCTGCAAGGGATACAGTCCGTAAGCACACATGATTGTGCGTGCTGCTGGTCCACTAATAGTACTAATCTTTAACAGTTAATTTTACTCATTTTCATTAATTACTAGTTTCTATGTAACTGTTTTTATATTGTTTTACTTTCTTTTTTATTCAAGATTTTTTTTTAAATTTATTCATCTTATTTTTTTTTTATTTTTTTTTTAAAAAGGACCTTATCTTCACCATACCTGGTTGTCCAAATTAGGCATAATAATGTGTTAATTCCACGACTGTAGCGGTATCGGTTAATATCGGTATCGGTAATTAAGAGTTGGACAATATCGGAATATCGGATATCGGCAAAAAGCCATTATCGGACATCCCTAATATATATATATATACAGTATGTGAGTGTGAATGTTGTCTGTCTATCTGTGTTGGCCCTGCGATGAGGTGGCGACTTCTCCAGGGTGTACCCCGCCTTCCGCCCGAATGCAGCTGAGATAGGCTCCAGCACCCCCCGCGACCCCAAAAGGGACAAGCGGTAGAAAATGGATGGATGGATATACATATATATATATTCCTTGCGCACTAATTGACTGACAGAACGATAATTATGTCACGTTATCAATGGGAAAATGCATTTTTAGACAATATAATTTGCCTGAGTGGCTAGGAGACACCGAGAGTAACAAGCGGTAGAAAATGGATTAGAAAGGACCGATTTAAAAAAATAATAATTACAATTATCTCTATATTTTATTAATTTTTTTAACTTGAAACTTTCCGCGAGCCGCAGTTTGGGGACCCCTGAGCTAAACAGACTCAATAACTCCACTGTGACGTTTTGGTGGAATTGTGAAAAACTGAATCAATACAAAAAGAATGCCATTGTAAGTTAGAACTAACAAAGACACTTGTAGATGTGTTAGCATATTAGCTCATGCTAACGACACCAGTTTCATTATATTACGATAGCACGCACATATATGCATGAAAACACTCCTACAGACATCACACATGGGACGGTTTAGTAAGTGAGAATTGTTTTAGTTATATTGTAAAACTTACAAACGTTGCTCGGAGTGATGAATGAAGAATCCATACGAGTAAAAACGCTATGGACGGCTAGAAGACAGAAAGGCACTTGTACTTCCGATTGAAAGCACCAAATGGAAGGACACTGCAGCACCTGCAGTGCACAAACTCCTCCAAAACATGGCGCCATAACACAGTGTCTTTGCGTCGGAAAAAAGGTAGCGGTTTATAGTCCGGAATTTAGGGTATATTTTATTTTGCTGGGTTGTAATCAGATTGTAAGAACCTCAAAGTGAAACCCGAAGAAAAAGGAGCAAGAGACAAAGAAAAGTATATAGTGTTTATGCCATGAGCCGGTCCTGGACACAAACATTTGTTTACATTTGGGTGTTCCCCAGGTGCCTGCTGTCCGGTCTGTGCCAGCGTGCTGCAAATCCTCTGGAACAAAGAACTGATCAACACTTTCTCAAAGGTTTCTTCCACATTTTTGTAATAATAGTCATTTAACAATTGTTGCTTTAAGGCAGAAGTGAGGTAGTTTGACACAAAAACTACACAAGTCGTGGCCATAGGAAACATGTTGACAAGATCTGAAGTCATTGTCTATATCATAATTACATTTGAACATTTTACCAGGAATTACCAGGAATTTCCCCCCATTTAATTGAATGGGCAATGTACAAACTTCTACATATCCCACATATCTCAAATGCTCCTTGCTCTTGTGAATCAAGCTAGCATGCTAACATTTTTAGCAATTTTTTAATTTTTGTTAGCGAATTTCGCAGCCTTGCACCTTTATATGGGAAGCCGAAATGTCGAGTTCCAAGTTGGAATTTTAACTGGAACACCCCTCCAGGACGGATTTCCTACTCGGAGAGTCGGGGCATTGGCTTCAAAGATGGCTGCTCTGAATATAAACAATAATAAAAGCTTTTATAATATCCTTTATTAACACTTTTAATTTGTTTTTGTCACACTAATTTACACTTTTTCAGCTAATTTTGCAGCCGTACACCTTGGAATCATATAACTTGGTATATGTCACATGCTAACTTGTTTTGATAATTTTGTTACTGTTTCCCCTAAAGTCATATAACTTGGTACTTGACATATGTTACAGTTATACTAACAGAGAGTGCTAACTTTTTTTTAGCTAATTTTAAACTTTATCAGCTAATTTTGCAGCCGTACACCTTAGAATCATATAACTTGGTATGTGTCACATGCTAACTTTTTTTGCTAATTTTGTTACTATCTGCTCCAAAGTCATATAACTTGGTACTTGACATATATTACAGTTATACTAACAGATAGTGCTAACTCTTTTAGCTAATTTTACGCTTTTTCAGCAAATTTAGCAGCTATACACTTTAGAATCATATAACTTGGGATGTGTCACAGGCTAAATTTTTTTGCTAATTTTGTTACTGTCTGCCCCAAAGTCATATAACTTGGTACTTGACATATATTACAGTTATACTAACGGAGCGTGCTAACTTTTTTAGCTAATTTTACGGTTTTTCAGCTAATTTTGCAGCCGTACACCTTGGAATCATATAACTTGGTATGTGTCACATGCTAACTTTTTTTTGCTAATTTTGTTACTGTCTGCTCCAAAGTCATATAACTTGGTACTTGACATATATTACAGTTATACTAACAGATAGTGCTAACTTTTTTAGCTAATTTTACGCTTTTTCAGCAAATTTTGCAGCTATACACTTTAGAATCATATAACTTGGGATGTGTCACAGGCTAACTTTTTTTGCTAATTTTGTTACTGTCTGCCCCAAAGTCATATAACTTGGTACTTGACATATATTACAGTTATACTAACGGAGCGTGCTAACTTTTTTAGCTAATTTTACGGTTTTTCAGCTAATTTTGCAGCCGTACATCTTGGAATCATATAACTTGGTATGTGTCACATGCTAACTTTTTTTGCTAATTTTGTTACTGTCTGCTCCAAAGTCATATAACTTGGTACTTGACATATATTACAGTTATACTAACAGATAGTGCTAACTTTTTTAGCTAATTTTACGCTTTTTCAGCAAATTTTGCAGCTATACACTTTAGAATCATATAACTTGGGATGTGTCACAGGCTAACTTTTTTTGCTAATTTTGTTACTGTCTGCCCCAAAGTCATATAACTTGGTACTTGACATATATTACAGTTATACTAACGGAGCGTGCTAACTTTTTTAGCTAATTTTACGGTTTTTCAGCTAATTTTGCAGCCGTACACCTTGGAATCATATAACTTGGTATGTGTCACATGCTAAATTTTTTTGCTAATTTTGTTACTGTCTGCTCCAAAGTCATATAACTTGGTACTTGACATATATTACAGTTATACTAACAGATAGTGCTAACTTTTTTAGCTAATTTTACGCTTTTTCAGCAAATTTTGCAGCTATACACTTTAGAATCATATAACTTGGGATGTGTCACAGGCTAACTTTTTTTGCTAATTTTGTTACTGTCTGCCCCAAAGTCATATAACTTGGTACTTGACATATGTTACAGTTATACTAACAGAGAGTGCTAACTTTTTTTTAGCAAATTTTACACTTTTTCAGCTAATTTTGCAGCCGTACACCTTAGAATCATATAACTTGATATGTGTCACATGCTAACCTTTTTTTGCTAATTTTGTTACTGTCTGCCCCAAAGTCATATAACTTGGTACTTGACATATGTTACAGTTATACTAACAGAGAGTGCTAACTTTTTTTTAGCTAATTTTACACTTTTCCAGCAAATTTTAGGCTTTTTCAGCTAATTTTGCAGCCATACACCTTGGAATCATATACAGTAACTTGGTACGTGTCCCATGCTAACTTTTTTTTGCTATTTTTGTTACTGTCTGCCCCAAAGTCATATAACTTGGTACTTGACATATGTTACAGTTATACTAGCAGAGTGTGCTAACTTTTTTTTTTAGCTAATTTCACACTTTTTCAGCTAATTTTGCAGCCGTACACCTTGGAATCATATAGCTTGATACAACAAATGCTAACTTTTTAGGCAAATTATGTACACTTTTACCCAAGTCATATAACTTCACATATGCTAACAGTTAGCATGCTAACTTGTTTGCCAATTTTTCAGCCATACACCATAGAACCATATAACTTACTACATGACACATGCTAACTGTTAACATGCGAAGTGTAGCAATAGAGCGATTCTAAAAGGACAATAAAGCATCTTCTACTACAGTCAAGTGTATTTATTGGCGAGTCTTTGTTCCAACATCTGTATACGTGCTCTACATGTGTGGAAGCTTGTGAAGTATTTGTCTTGCATAACTTATAGCCTGCCGCACGTACAGTGCGGTACTTTGAAAGGTGAATCTTTGTGAGATGAACAACACTTCATGCGTGCACCCATCTCGTTTGTGTAACATTATTTTGTTGTACTTAATTCACAGCTGAATAAAAACCAGCCTGTGACAGTCCACGACGTTCTTCAAGTCATGCGGCTGCACGTGTCCGTGCCACAGTGCGACGTCTTTGGCTACCTCAGTATGGACCACACGCTGGTGGTCCTCATCGCGCCTGTGGATCATCAGCCAACACCTCTGCAGGTAACACACATCTTCCCCGTGAGGGGAAAAAGCGGCAATTTACTCGAAAAGTCCGAATTTGAGCAGAAAAAGGTTCCAATTACAGAAGGTAAAAAGTGCTCCGACGTTGTTCGTGTTACTAATTGCTCTGAAGTGGGATTAAAGATTAAAGAGGTGGTATTAAATGAGCTTTGCTTCGTCCTACTCCTTTTCGGAAATGTTGTAAAGAGAAATCAAAATGTGTAAATTAAGTTATGTTTCACATTGAAATTATGCAGATGTTCAGAATAAACTTCAACCTGACAACCGATATTTCAGGGGTCCTCACGGGGAAACCTTACAATGTATTAAATCCATAAATTGTTATAACATTGATGATACTTTGATCACATATTTGTAGCACTTTGTAGGGGAGTTCCATATGTTGAAAGGCAAAGGTGGATGCTCCTCTTAGACACACCTAATAAACTGTTTGTATAAAGTGAGGTGCGTACTTGATAATGTTGCATTACACTGTTTGTATAAAGTGAGGTGTGTACTTGATGGCGTAGCCTTACGCTTTTCGTATAGAGTGAGGGGTTTACTTAATGACATAGTTACTGTTCGTATAAAGTGAGGTGCGTACTTGATGATGCAGCCTTACACTGTTAGTATAAAGTGAGGTGCGTACTTGATGACACAGCATTACAGTTAGTATAAAGTGAGGTACGCACTTGATGACTTGTGTTACATTGTTAGTATAAAGTGAGGTACATATTTGGTGAGGCAGCGTTACACTGTTAGTATAAAGTGAGGTGCGTACTTGATGACATAGCGGTACACTGTTCGTATAAAGTGAGGTGCGTACTTGATGACATAGTTACACTGCTAGTATAAAGAAAGTGAGGTGCGTACTTGATGACGTCGCGTTACACTGTTAGCATGAAGTGAGGTACTTACACTGTTAGTATAAAGTGAGATGCGTACACTGTTAGTGTAAAGTGAGGTGCGTACACTGTTAGTATAAAGTGAGGTGCATACACTGTTCAGATACAGTGAGGTGCGTACACTGTTCAGATAAAGTGAGGTGTGTACACTGTTCAGATAAAGTTAGGTGAGTACACTGGTCGTATATAGTGAGGTGCGTACACTGTTGGTATAAAGTGAGGTGTGTACTTGATGACGTAGCATTACACTGTTACTATAAAGTGAGGTGCGTACTTGCTGACGTAGTGTTACACTTTTAGTATAAAGTGAGGTGCGTAGACTGTTGGTATAAAGTGAGGTGCGTACACTGTTCGTATAAAGTAAGGTGCGTACTTGATGACGTTACACTGTTAGAATAATGTAAGGTGCGTACAAGATGATGTAGCGTTGCATTGTTGGTATAAAGTGAGGTGCTTACACTGTTGGTATAAAGTGAGGTACATAGACTGTTGGTATAAAGTGAGGTGCGTAGACTGTTGGTATAAGGTGGAGTGTGTAGACTGTTGGTATTAAGTAAGGTGCGTCGACTGTTGGTATAAAGTGAGGTGCGTAGACTGTTGGTATAAAGTGAAGTGTGTATACTGTTGGTATAAAGTGAAGTACGTATACTGTTGGTATTAAGTAAGGTGCGTCGACTGTTGGTATAAAGTGAGGTGCGTAGACTGTTGGTATGAAGTGAGGTGCGTAGACTGTTCGTATAAAGTGAAGTGCGTATACTGTTAGTATAAAGTGAGGTGCGTACACTTACTATAAAGTGAGGTGCGTACGCTGTTCGTATAAAGTGAGGTGAGTACACTGGTCATATAAAGTGAGGTGCGTACACTGTTGGTATAAAGTGAGGTGTGTACACTTTTCGTATAAAGTAAGGTGCGTACTTGATGACGTAGCATTACACTGTTACTATAAAGTGAGGTGCGTACTTGATGACGTAGCGTTACACTGTTGGTATAAAGTGAGGTGCGTGGACTGTTCGTATAAAGTAAGGTGCGTACTTGATGACGTTACACTGTCAGAATAAAGTAAGGTGCGTACTTGAAGACGTAGCGTTACACTGTTGGTATAAAGTGAGGTGCGTAGACTGTTGGTATTAAGTAAGGTGCGTCGACTGTTGGTATAAAGTGAAGTGCGTAGACTGTTGGTAGGAAGTGAGGTGCTAGACTGTTGGTAAAAAGTGAGGTGCATAGACTGTTGGTATATAGTGAGGTGCGTACTTGATGGCGTTACACTCTTAGTATAAAGTAAAGTGCGTACTTGATGACGTAGCGTTACACTGTTGGTATAAAGTGAGGTGCGTAGACTGTTGGTATAAAGTGAGGTATAAAGTGAGTTGCGTAGACTGTTGGTATGAAGTGAGGTGCATAGACTGTTGGTATAAAGTGAGGTGCTTAGACTGTTGGTATTAAGTGAGGTGCGTAGACTGTTGGTATAAAGTGAGGTATAAAGTGAGGTGCGTAGACTGTTGGTATGAAGTGAGGTGCGTAGACTGTTGGTATAAAGTGAGGTGCGTAGACTGTTGGTATGAAGTGAGGTGCGTAGACTGTTGGTATAAAGTGAGGTGCGTAGACTGTTGGTATAAAGTGAGGTGCGTAGACTGTTAATATGAAGTGAGGTGCATAGACTTGGTATAAAGTGAGGTGCGTAGACTGTTGGTCTGAAGTGAGGTGTGTAGACTGTTAGTATAAAGTGAGGTGCATAGACTGTTGGTACAAAGTGAGTTATAAAATTAGGTGCATAGACTGTTGGTATAAAGTGAGGTGCGTAGACTGTTGTATAAAGTGAGGTGCGTAGTCTGTTGGTATGAAGTGAGGTGCATAGATTGTTGGTATAAAGTGAGGTGCGTAGACTGTTGGTAGTAGGAAGAGGAATGAGGAGTTAGGTTGAGAAGAAGTGCGAAGTAAAAAGTCTTCCTTGTCGTGCAGATGGAGGCCTGCAAGATGGAGGCGGAGAAGATTGAGTCTCTGATTAATTATTCCAGTCCCACGCTCATCTCACACGTTCCTCTCTCTGCTCTCCTCGCCTCCGAGACCAGAACGTCCTCGGTCCACTCGGGCAGCAGCCGGGTGTCCCCTCTCAGCGTGGCCCTGTGGGCCCTCCTGGTCGCAGGACTCTGTGGCCCCCGGCATCTGTAAATACCCACAATGCACCTTTCATTCTACACCTCCTTTCTTCTGCCTTCGTGTCCGTCGGCGGCTCGGAAAGAAAGCGTCTTTGACAATCGACTCACTCGCGTGCCAAACAATCAAGATGGTGAAAAAGCTTTGTATCGACAGTATTATTATTGTAGTAGTATTTGTGTAGGTGTTACTTCATGTTATCAGTGTTACATCCCAGCAACAAGCTCTTCAACTCATGCTTGTACTTGTTAGTCTTTATCTCAGGCGTCATGTACTTGTATACACTTTAAATACTACACACAGCCCACTTGGGCTTTGAGTACACGCTTTCTTGTACACTTATACAGTAAAAAAAACAACAAGTATTTGTTCTGTGCTGATTTAGTACTTTTACCCTTACAAAGATATAGCATACTTAGTTTTACTCTAGTTTTATTTCAACAAACAAGGTTTTAAATGAAGTACTATCAGATTAATTGAAATACATATTTGGTTGCAATACAAAAAGTACTTATGTAGGAAGTATTGTTGGCAAGCACAGGGCTCAGATGTTTCTTGTAGTACTTGTTGAGGCTGTAGTAGTGTATTGTAATTTGTAGTAGTTAATTGTGGTTTTGTGGTATCTGTAGTTGTGTATTGTAGTTTGTTGAGGTTGTAGTAGTCCTTGTCGTGTTTTGTAGTAGTGTATTTTAATTGTAGACTACAACCGCCAGAAACTACAAAACACTACTACGAGTTGTGGTAGTGTTTTGTAGTTTCTTGTAGTTGTAGTCTACAAATACAATATGTTACTACAACTACAATACACTAGTACAACAAGAAATAGACTACAAAACACTACTACAAGTTGTGGTAGTGTTTTGTAGTTTCTTGTAGTTGTAGTCTACAAATACAATATGTTACTACACCTACAATACACTAGTACAACAAGAAATAGACTACAAAACACTACTACAAGTTGTGGTAGTGTTTTGTAGTTTCTTGTAGTTGTAGTCTACAAAAACAATATGTTACTACAACTACAATACACTAGTGCAACAAGAAATAGACTACAAAACACTACTACAAGTTGTAGTAGTGTTTTGCAGTTGTAGTTGGGGTAGTGTTTTGTAGCTGTAGACTACAACTACAAGAAACTACAATACACTACTACAAGACATTGTAGTGTTTTGTAGTTACCTGTAGTTATTGTCTACAAATACAATATGTTACTAAAACTACAATACACTACTACAAGATGTAGTAGTGTTTTTTAGTGTTTTTCTTGTTGTAATAGTGTATTGTACTTTCTTGTCGCTGTAGTCTACAATACAATACTACACAACTACATACTACAACTACAATACACTACTACAAGTTGTAGTAGTGTTTTGTAGTTTCTTGTAGTTGTAGTAGTGTATTGTACTTGTTTTACAAATACAATACACAACTGCTAATACATGAAATTTCAATACACTACTACAGCTTGTAGTAGTGTTTTTTAGTGTTTTTCTTGTTGTAATAGTGTATTGTACTTTCTTGTCGTTGTAGTTTACAAATGCAATACGTTACTACAACTACAATACACTACTACAAGTTGTAGTAGTATTTTGTAGTTACTTGTAGTTGTTGTCTACAAATACAATATGTTACTAAAACTACAATACACTACTACAAGCTGTAGTAGTGTTTTTTAGTGTTTTTCTTGTTGTAATAGTGTATTGTACTTTCTTGTCGTTGTAGTCTACAAATGCAATACGTTACTACAACTACAATACACTACTACAAGTTGTAGTAGTGTTTTGTAGTTTCTTGTAGTTGTAGTAGTGTATTGTACTTGTTTTACAAATACAATACACAACTGCTAATACATGAAATTTCAATACACTACTACTATTTGTAGTAGTGTTTTGTAGTTGTAGTAACGTAGTGTATTTGTAAACTACAACTACAAGAAACTACAATACACTACTGCAAGTTTTAGTAGTTTCTTGTAGTTGTTTTCTACCGATACAATACATTACTACAACGAGTCGTATTTTGTCGTTTTTGTAGTTGTTGTATTGTAGTTGTAGTAGTGATTAGGAGTTGGAGTAGTGTTTTGTAGTTGTAAACTACAACTACAAGAAACTACAATACACTACTACAAGTTGTAGTAGTGTTTTGTAGTTACTTGTAGTTGTTGTCTACAAATACAATATGTTACTAAAACTACAATACACTACTACAAGCTGTAGTAGTGTTTTTCTTGTTGTAATAGTGTATTGTACTTTCTTGTCGTTGTAGTTTACAAATGCAATACGTTACTACAACTACAATACACTACTACAAGTTGTAGTAGTATTTTGTAGTTACTTGTAGTTGTTGTCTACGAATACAATATGTTACTAAAACTACAATACACTACTACAAGCTGTAGTAGTGTTTTTTAGTGTTTTTCTTGTTGTAATAGTGTATTGTACTTTCTTGTCGCTGTAGTCTACAAATACAATACGTTACTACAACTACAATACACTACTACAAGTTGTAGTAGTGTTTTGTAGTTTATTGTAGTTGTAGTAGTGTATTGTACTTGTTTTACAAATACAATACACAACTGCTAATACATGAAATTTCAATACACTACTACTATTTGTAGTAGTGTTTTGTAGTTGTAGTAACGTAGTGTATTTTTAAACTACAACTACAAGAAACTACAATACACTACTGCAAGTTTTAGTAGTTTCTTGTAGTTGTTTTCTACCGATACAATACATTACTATAACGAGTCGTATTTTGTCGTTTTTGTAGTTGTTGTATTGTAGTTGTAGTAGTGTTTAGGAGTTGGAGTAGTGTTTTGTAGTTGTAGACTACAACTACAAGAAACTACAATACACTACTACAAGTTGTAGTAGTGTTTTGTAGTTACTTGTAGTTGTTGTCTACAAATACAATATGTTACTAAAACTACAATACACTACTACAAGCTGTAGTAGTGTTTTTTAGTGTTTTTCTTGTTGTAATAGTGTATTGTACTTTCCTGTCGTTGTAGTTTACAAATGCAATACGTTACTACAACTACAATACACTACTACAAGTTGTAGTAGTATTTTGTAGTTACTTGTAGTTGTTGTCTACAAATACAATATGTTACTAAAACTACAATACACTACTACAAGCTGTAGTAGTGTTTTTTAGTGTTTTTCTTGTTGTAATAGTGTATTGTACTTTCTTGTCGCTGTAGTCTACAAATACAATACGTTACTACAACTACAATACACTACTACAAGTTGTAGTAGTGTTTTGTAGTTTCTTGTAGTTGTAGTAGTGTATTGTACTTGTTTTACAAATACAATACACAACTACTAATACATGAAATTTCAATACACTACTACTATTTGTAGTAGTGTTTTGTAGTTGTAGTAACATAGTGTATTTGTAAACTACAACTACAAGAAACTACAATACACTACTGCAAGTTTTAGTAGTTTCTTGTAGTTGTTTTCTACCGATACAATACATTACTACAACGAGTCGTATTTTGTCGTTTTTGTAGTTGTTGTATTGTAGTTGTAGTAGTGTTTAGGAGTTGGAGTAGTGTTTTGTAGTTGTAGACTACAACTACAAGAAACTACAATACACTACTACAAGTTGTAGTAGTGTTTTGTAGTTACTTGTAGTTGTTGTCTACAAATACAATATGTTACTAAAACTACAATACACTACTACAAGCTGTAGTAGTGTTTTTTAGTGTTTTTCTTGTTGTAATAGTGTATTGTACTTTCTTGTCGTTGTAGTTTACAAATGCAATACGTTACTACAACTACAATACACTACTACAAGTTGTAGTAGTATTTTGTAGTTACTTGTAGTTGTTGTCTACAAATACAATATGTTACTAAAACTACAATACACTACTACAAGCTGTAGTAGTGTTTTTTAGTGTTTTTGTTGTTGTAATAGTGTATTGTACTTTCTTGTCGCTGTAGTCTACAAATACAATACGTTACTACAACTACAATACACTACTACAAGTTGTAGTAGTGTTTTGTAGTTTCTTGTAGTTGTAGTAGTGTATTGTACTTGTTTTACAAATACAATACACAACTACTAATACATGAAATTTCAATACACTACTACTATTTGTAGTAGTGTTTTGTAGTTGTAGTAACGTAGTGTATTTGTAAACTACAACTACAAGAAACTACAATACACTACTGCAAGTTTTAGTAGTTTCTTGTAGTTGTTTTCTACCGATACAATATATTACTATAACGAGTCGTATTTTGTCGTTTTTGTAGTTGTTGTATTGTAGTTGTAGTAGTGTTTAGGAGTTGGAGTAGTGTTTTGTAGTTGTAGACTACAACTACAAGAAACTGCAATACACTACTACAAGTCGTTGTAGTGTTTTGTAGTAACCTGTAGTTGTTGTCTACAAATACAATATGTTACTAAAACTACAATACACTACTACAAGCTGTAGTAGTGTTTTTTACTGTATTTCTTGTTGTAATAGTGTATTGTACTTTCTTGTCGTTGTAGTCTACAAATGCAATACGTTACTACAACTACAATACACTACTACAAGTTGTAGTAGTATTTTGTAGTTACTTGTAGTTGTTGTCTACAAATACAATATGTTACTAAAACTACAATACACTACTACAAGCTGTAGTAGTGTTTTTTAGTGTTTTTCTTGTTGTAATAGTGTATTGTACTTGTCGTTGTAGTCTACAAATGCAATACGTTACTACAATACACTACTACAAGTTGTAGTAGTGTATTGTACTTTTTTCACAAATACAATACACAACTACTACATGAAACTTCGATACACTACTACAATTTGTAGTAGTGTTTTGTAGTTGTAGTAACGTAGTGTATTTGTATACTACAACTACAAGAAACTACAATACAGTACTGCAAGTTTTAGTAGTTTCTTGTAGTTGTTGTCTACAACTACAATACATCACTACGAGTCATAGTATTTTGTCGTTTTTTTTTGTAGTTGTATTGTAGTTGTAGTAGTGTTTAGTGTTTTTCTTACTGTTGTAGTAGTGTATTGAAGTTTGTTGAAGTTGTAGTCTACAACTACAATAAACTAGGAAACATTACTACAGGTTGTAGTAGTGCATTGTAGTTGTAGTAATGTATTTTAGTTCTAGACTACAACTACAAAAACTTGTAATACACTACTACTAGTTGTAGTGGTGTACTACATGTTGTAATAGTGTATTGTAGTTGTAGACTATAACTACGACAACATACAAAACACTACTACAAGTTGTAATAGTGTACTGTAGTTGTAGACTACAAATACAAGAATTTGTCGTCCATTGCAGTCTTGTGTAGGTCCACAACCTCGGCCCTGAGGTCAGCTCTATGGTCTTGGTCGG